>NW_026611769.1:0-180347 GCF_023638135.1 Falco biarmicus
CTCTTGGTAGTTTTTACACTACCTTGGTAGGCAGCTGAAAGGCACCACAAAAGTTGTTCTTCCTGCTTTCTGGGCTGAGATGGGGAACCGCTGAATTTTGGACTCGGCCGGTGACAAAATGTTCCACAGACACCCCATGCACAACTCCACCGGGGAAGGTGCCAGGAACGAATTCTGTTGTTAGTTTTTACACTACCTTGGTAGGCAGCTGAAAGGCACAAGAAAAGTTGTTGTACCTGCTTTGTGGGCTGAGATGGGGAACCGCTGAATTTTGGAGTCGGCTGGTGACAAAATGTTCCAAACACACCCCATGCACAACTCCACCGGGGAAGGTGCCAGACAGGAGTTCTCCTGGTAGTTTTTACATTGCTCCGGTAGGCATCTGAAAGACACCACAAAAGTTGTTCTACCTGCTTTCTGGGCTGAGATGGGGAACCGCTGAATTTTGGAGTCGGCCGTTGACAAAATGTTCCAAACACACCCCCTGCACAACTCCACCGGGGAAGGTGCCAGACAGGAGTTCTCTTGGTAGTTTTTACACTACCTTGGTAGGCATCTGAAAGACACCACAAAAGTTGTTCTACCTGCTTTCTGGGCTGAGATGGGGAATCGCTGAATTTTGGTCTCGGCCGGTGACAAAATGTTCCAAACACACCCCATGCACAACTCCACCGGGGAAGGTGCCAGACAGGAGTTCTCCTGGTAGTTTTTACATTGCTCCGGTAGGCATCTGAAAGACACCACAAAAGTTGTTCTACCTGCTTTCTGGGCTGAGATGGGGAACCGCTGAATTTTGGACTCGGCCGTTGACAAAATGTTCCAAACACACCCCATGCACAACTCCACCGGGGAAGGTGCCAGACAGGAGTTCTCCTGGTAGTTTTTACACTACCTTGGTAGGCATCTGAAAGACACCACAGAAGTTGTTCTACCTGCTTTCTGGGCTGAGATGGGGAATCGCTGAATTTTGGACTCGGCCGGTGACAAAATGTTCCAAACACACCCCATGCACAACTCCACCGGGGAAGGTGCCAGACAGGAGTTCTCTTAGTAGTTTTTACACTACCTTGGTAGGCATCTGAAAGACACCACAAAAGTTGTTCTACCTGCTTTCTGGGCTGAGATGGGGAAACGCTGAATTTTGGAGTCGGCTGGTGACAAAATGTTCCAAACACACCCCATGCACAACTCCACCGGGGAAGGTGCCAGACAGGAGTTCTCCTGGTAGTTTTTACACTACCTTGGTAGGCATTTGAAAGACACCACAAAAGTTGTTCTACCTGCTTTCTGGGCTGAGATGGGGAACCGCTGAATTTTGGAGTCGGCTGGTGACAAAATGTTCCAAACACACCCCATGCACAACTCCACCGGGGAAGGTGCCAGACAGGAGTTCTCTTGGTAGTTTTTACACTACCTTGGTAGGCAGCTGAAAGGCACCACAAAAGTTGTTCTTCCTGCTTTCTGGGCTGAGATGGGGAACCGCTGAATTTTGGACTCGGCCGGTGACAAAATGTTCCACAGACACCCCATGCACAACTCCACCGGGGAAGGTGCCAGGAACGAATTCTGTTGTTAGTTTTTACACTACCTTGGTAGGCAGCTGAAAGGCACAAGAAAAGTTGTTGTACCTGCTTTGTGGGCTGAGATGGGGAACCGCTGAATTTTGGAGTCGGCTGGTGACAAAATGTTCCAAACACACCCCATGCACAACTCCACCGGGGAAGGTGCCAGACAGGAGTTCTCCTGGTAGTTTTTACATTGCTCCGGTAGGCATCTGAAAGACACCACAAAAGTTGTTCTACCTGCTTTCTGGGCTGAGATGGGGAACCGCTGAATTTTGGAGTCGGCCGTTGACAAAATGTTCCAAACACACCCCATGCACAACTCCACCGGGGAAGGTGCCAGACAGGAGTTCTCTTGGTAGTTTTTACACTACCTTGGTAGGCATCTGAAAGACACCACAAAAGTTGTTCTACCTGCTTTCTGGGCTGAGATGGGGAATCGCTGAATTTTGGACTCGGCCGGTGACAAAATGTTCCAAACACACCCCCTGCACAACTCCACCGGGGAAGGTGCCAGACAGGAGTTCTCCTGGTAGTTTTTACACTACCTTGGTAGGCATCTGAAAGACACCACAAAAGTTGTTCTACCTGCTTTCTGGGCTGAGATGGGGAACCGCTGAATTTTGGACTCGGCCGTTGACAAAATGTTCCAAACACACCCCATGCACAACTCCACCGGGGAAGGTGCCAGACAGGAGTTCTCCTGGTAGTTTTTACACTACCTTGGTAGGCAGCTGAAAGGCACCACAAAAGTTGTTCTACCTGCTTTCTGGGCTGAGATGGGGAACCGCTGAATTTTGGAGTCGGCCGGTGACAAAATGTTCAAAACACACCCCATGCACAACTCCACCACGGAAGGTGCCAGACAGGAGTTCTCCTGGTAGTTTTTACACTACCTTGGTAGGCATTTGAAAGACACCACAAAAGTTGTTCTACCTGCTTTCTGGGCTGAGATGGGGAACAGCTGAATTTTGGAGTCGGCCGGTGACAAAATGTTCCAAACACACCCCATGCACAACTCCACCGGGGAAGGTGCCAGACAGGAGTTCTCTTGGTAGTTTTTACACTACCTTGGTAGGCAGCCAAAAGGCACCACAAAAGTTGTTCTTCCTGCTTTCTGGGCTGAGATGGGGAACCGCTGAATTTTGGAGTCGGCTGGTGACAAAATGTTCCAAACACACCCCATGCACAACTCCACCGGGGAAGGTGCCAGACAGGAGTTCTCCTGGTAGTTTTTACATTGCTCCGGTAGGCATCTGAAAGACACCACAAAAGTTGTTCTACCTGCTTTCTGGGCTGAGATGGGGAAACGCTGAATTTTGGACTCGGCCGTTGACAAAATGTTCCAAACACACCCCATGCACAACTCCACCGGGGAAGGTGCCAGACAGGAGTTCTCCTGGTAGTTTTTACATTGCTCCGGTAGGCATCTGAAAGACACCACAAAAGTTGTTCTACCTGCTTTCTGGGCTGAGATGGGGAATCGCTGAATTTTGGACTCGGCCGGTGACAAAATGTTCCAAACACACCCCATGCACAACTCCACCGGGGAAGGTGCCAGGCAGGAGTTCTCCTGGTAGTTTTTACACTACCTTGGTAGGCATCTGAAAGACACCACAAAAGTTGTTCTACCTGCTTTCTGGGCTGAGATGGGGAATCGCTGAATTTTGGACTCGGCCGGTGACAAAATGTTCCAAACACACCCCATGCACAACTCCACCGGGGAAGGTGCCAGGCAGGAGTTCTCCTGGTAGTTTTTACACTACCTTGGTAGGCATCTGAAAGACACCACAAAAGTTGTTCTACCTGCTTTCTGGGCTGAGATGGGGAATCGCTGAATTTTGGAGTCGGCTGGTGACAAAATGTTCCAAACACACCCCATGCACAACTCCACCGGGGAAGGTGCCAGGAACGAATTCTGTTGGTAGTTTTTACACTACCTTGGTAGGCAGCTGAAAGGCACCACAAAAGTTGTTGTACCTGCTTTGTGGGCTGAGATGGGGAACCGCTGAATTTTGGACTCGGCTGGTGACAAAATGTTCCAAACACACCCCCTGCACAACTCCACCGGGGAAGGTGCCAGACAGGAGTTCTCCTGTTAGTTTTTACATTGCTCCGGTAGGCATCTGAAAGATACCACAAAAGATGTTCTACCTGCTTTCTGGGCTGAGATGGGGAACCGCTGAATTTTGGACTCGGCCGTTGACAAAATATTCCAAACACACCCCCTGCACAACTCCACCACGGAAGGTGCCAGACAGGAGTTCTCCTGGTAGTTTTTACATTGCTCCGGTAGGCATCTGAAAGACACCACAAAAGTTGTTCTACCTGCTTTCTGGGCTGAGATGGGGAATCGCTGAATTTTGGACTCGGCCGGTGACAAAATGTTCCAAACACACCCCATGCACAACTCCACCGGGGAAGGTGCCAGAGAGGAGTTCTCTTGGTAGTTTTTACACTACCTTGGTAGGCAGCTGAAAGACACCACAAAAGTTGTTCTACCTGCTTTCTGGGCTGAGATGGGGAACCGCTGAATTTTGGAGTCGGCTGGTGACAAAATGTTCCAAACACACCCCATGTACAACTCCACCACGGAAGGTGCCAGACAGGAGTTCTCCTGGTAGTTTTTACATTGCTCCGGTAGGCATCTGAAAGACACCACAAAAGTTGTTCTTCCTGCTTTCTGGGCTGAGATGGGGAACAGCTGAATTTTGGAGTCGGCCGTTGACAAAATGTTCCAAACACACCCCATGCACAACTCCACCGGGGAAGGTGCCAGACAGGAGTTCTCTTGGTAGTTTTTACACTACCTTGGTAGGCAGCTGAAAGGCACCACAAAAGTTGTTCTACCTGCTTTCTGGGCTGAGATGGGGAACCGCTGAATTTTGGACTCGGCCGGTGACAAAATGTTCCAAACACACCCCATGCACAACTCCACCACGGAAGGTGCCAGACAGGAGTTCTCTTAGTAGTTTTTACACTACCTTGGTAGGCATCTGAAAGACACCACAAAAGTTGTTCTACCTGCTTTCTGGGCTGAGATGGGGAAACGCTGAATTTTGGACTCGGCTGGTGACAAAATGTTCCAAACACACCCCATGCACAACTCCACCGGGGAAGGTGCCAGACAGGAGTTCTCTTGATAGTTTTTACACTACCTTGGTAGGCAGCTGAAAGGCACAAGAAAAGTTGTTGTACCTGCTTTGTGGGCTGAGATGGGGAACCGCTGAATTTTGGACTCGGCCGGTGACAAAATGTTCCAAACACACCCCATGCACAACTCCACCGGGGAAGGTGCCAGACAGGAGTTCTCCTGGTAGTTTTTACATTGCTCCGGTAGGCATCTGAAAGATACCACAAAAGATGTTCTACCTGCTTTCTGGGCTGAGATGGGGAACCGCTGAATTTTGGACTCGGCCGGTGACAAAATGTTCCAAACACACCCCATGCACAACTCCACCGGGGAAGGTGCCAGACAGGAGTTCTCCTGGTAGTTTTTACATTGCTCCGGTAGGCATCTGAAAGACACCACAAAAGTTGTTCTACCTGCTTTCTGGGCTGAGATGGGGAACCGCTGAATTTTGGAGTCGGCCGTTGACAAAATGTTCCAAACACACCCCATGCACAACTCCACCGGGGAAGGTGCCAGACAGGAGTTCTCCTGGTAGTTTTTACACTACCTTGGTAGGCATCTGAAAGACACCACAGAAGTTGTTCTACCTGCTTTCTGGGCTGAGATGGGGAATCGCTGAATTTTGGACTCGGCCGGTGACAAAATGTTCCAAACACACCCCATGCACAACTCCACCGGGGAAGGTGCCAGACAGGAGTTCTCCTGGTAGTTTTTACACTACCTTGGTAGGCATCTGAAAGACACCACAAAAGTTGTTCTACCTGCTTTCTGGGCTGAGATGGGGAAACGCTGAATTTTGGACTCGGCCGGTGACAAAATGTTCAAAACACACCCCATGCACAACTCCACCACGGAAGGTGCCAGACAGGAGTTCTCCTGGTAGTTTTTACACTACCTTGGTAGGCATTTGAAAGACACCACAAAAGTTGTTCTACCTGCTTTCTGGGCTGAGATGGGGAACCGCTGAATTTTGGAGTCGGCCGGTGACAAAATGTTCAAAACACACCCCATGCACAACTCCACCACGGAAGGTGCCAGACAGGAGTTCTCCTGGTAGTTTTTACACTACCTTGGTAGGCATTTGAAAGGCACCACAAAAGTTGTTCTTCCTGCTTTCTGGGCTGAGATGGGGAACCGCTGAATTTTGGAGTCGGCTGGTGACAAAATGTTCCAAACACACCCCATGCACAACTCCACCACGGAAGGTGCCAGACAGGAGTTCTCTTGGTAGTTTTTACACTACCTTGGTAGGCATCTGAAAGATACCACAAAAGTTGTTCTACCTGCTTTGTGGGCTGAGATGGGGAACCGCTGAATTTTGGACTCGGCCGGTGACAAAATGTTCCAAACACACCCCCTGCACAACTCCACCGGGGAAGGTGCCAGACAGGAGTTCTCCTGGTAGTTTTTACATTGCTCCGGTAGGCATCTGAAAGACACCACAAAAGTTGTTCTTCCTGCTTTGTGGGCTGAGATGGTGAACCTCTGAATTTTGGAGTCGGCCGGTGACAAAATGTTCCAAACACACCCCATGCACAACTCCACCGGGGAAGGTGCCAGACAGGAGTTCTCTTAGTAGTTTTTACACTACCTTGGTAGGCATCTGAAAGGCACCACAAAAGTTGTTCTACCTGCTTTCTGGGCTGAGATGGGGAACCGCTGAATTTTGGAGTCGGCCGGTGACAAAATGTTCAAAACACACCCCATGCACAACTCCACCGGGGAAGGTGCCAGACAGGAGTTCTCCTGGTAGTTTCTACACTACCTTGGTAGGCATTTGAAAGGCACCACAAAAGTTGTTCTACCTGCTTTCTGGGCTGAGATGGGGAACCGCTGAATTTTGGACTCGGCTGGTGACAAAATGTTCCAAACACACCCCATGCACAACTCCACCGGGGAAGGTGCCAGGAACGAATTCTGTTGGTAGTTTTTACACTACCTTGGTAGGCAGCTGAAAGGCACCACAAAAGTTGTTCTACCTGCTTTCTGGGCTGAGATGGGGAACCGCTGAATTTTGGAGTCGGCCATTGACAAAATGTTCCAAACACACCCCATGCACAACTCCACCGGGGAAGGTGCCAGACAGGAGTTCTCCTGGTAGTTTTTACATTGCTCCGGTAGGCATCTGAAAGATACCACAAAAGATGTTCTACCTGCTTTCTGGGCTGAGATGGGGAAACGCTGAATTTTGGACTCGGCCGTTGACAAAATGTTCCAAACACACCCCCTGCACAACTCCACCGGGGAAGGTGCCAGACAGGAGTTCTCCTGGTAGTTTTTACATTGCTCCGGTAGGCATCTGAAAGACACCACAAAAGTTGTTCTACCTGCTTTCTGGGCTGAGATGGGGAACCGCTGAATTTTGGACTCGGCCGTTGACAAAATGTTCCAAACACACCCCATGCACAACTCCACCGGGGAAGGTGCCAGACAGGAGTTCTCCTGGTAGTTTTTACACTACCTTGGTAGGCATCTGAAAGACACCACAGAAGTTGTTCTACCTGCTTTCTGGGCTGAGATGGGGAATCGCTGAATTTTGGAGTCGGCCGGTGACAAAATGTTCCAAACACACCCCATGCACAACTCCACCGGGGAAGGTGCCAGACAGGAGTTCTCCTGGTAGTTTTTACACTACCTTGGTAGGCATCTGAAAGACACCACAAAAGTTGTTCTACCTGCTTTCTGGGCTGAGATGGGGAAACGCTGAATTTTGGACTCGGCCGGTGACAAAATGTTCCAAACACACCCCATGCACAACTCCACCACGGAAGGTGCCAGACAGGAGTTCTCCTGGTAGTTTTTACACTACCTTGGTAGGCATTTGAAAGACACCACAAAAGTTGTTCTACCTGCTTTCTGGGCTGAGATGGGGAACCGCTGAATTTTGGAGTCGGCCGGTGACAAAATGTTCAAAACACACCCCATGCACAACTCCACCACGGAAGGTGCCAGACAGGAGTTCTCCTGGTAGTTTTTACACTACCTTGGTAGGCATTTGAAAGGCACCACAAAAGCTGTTCTTCCTGCTTTCTGGGCTGAGATGGGGAACCGCTGAATTTTGGAGTCGGCTGGTGACAAAATGTTCCAAACACACCCCATGCACAACTCCACCACGGAAGGTGCCAGACAGGAGTTCTCTTGGTAGTTTTTACACTACCTTGGTAGGCATCTGAAAGATACCACAAAAGTTGTTCTACCTGCTTTGTGGGCTGAGATGGGGAACCGCTGAATTTTGGACTCGGCCGGTGACAAAATGTTCCAAACACACCCCCTGCACAACTCCACCGGGGAAGGTGCCGGACAGGAGTTCTCCTGGTAGTTTTTACATTGCTCCGGTAGGCATCTGAAAGACACCACAAAAGTTGTTCTTCCTGCTTTGTGGGCTGAGATGGTGAACCGCTGAATTTTGGAGTCGGCCGGTGACAAAATGTTCCAAACACACCCCATGCACAACTCCACCGGGGAAGGTGCCAGACAGGAGTTCTCTTAGTAGTTTTTACACTACCTTGGTAGGCATCTGAAAGGCACCACAAAAGTTGTTCTACCTGCTTTCTGGGCTGAGATGGGGAACCGCTGAATTTTGGAGTCGGCCGGTGACAAAATGTTCAAAACACACCCCATGCACAACTCCACCGGGGAAGGTGCCAGACAGGAGTTCTCCTGGTAGTTTCTACACTACCTTGGTAGGCATTTGAAAGGCACCACAAAAGTTGTTCTACCTGCTTTGTGGGCTGAGATGGGGAACCGCTGAATTTTGGACTCGGCTGGTGACAAAATGTTCCAAACACACCCCATGCACAACTCCACCGGGGAAGGTGCCAGGAACGAATTCTGTTGGTAGTTTTTACACTACCTTGGTAGGCAGCTGAAAGGCACCACAAAAGTTGTTCTACCTGCTTTCTGGGCTGAGATGGGGAACCGCTGAATTTTGGAGTCGGCCATTGACAAAATGTTCCAAACACACCCCATGCACAACTCCACCGGGGAAGGTGCCAGACAGGAGTTCTCCTGGTAGTTTTTACATTGCTCCGGTAGGCATCTGAAAGATACCACAAAAGATGTTCTACCTGCTTTCTGGGCTGAGATGGGGAAACGCTGAATTTTGGACTCGGCCGTTGACAAAATGTTCCAAACACACCCCCTGCACAACTCCACCGGGGAAGGTGCCAGACAGGAGTTCTCCTGGTAGTTTTTACATTGCTCCGGTAGGCATCTGAAAGACACCACAAAAGTTGTTCTACCTGCTTTCTGGGCTGAGATGGGGAACCGCTGAATTTTGGACTCGGCCGTTGACAAAATGTTCCAAACACACCCCATGCACAACTCCACCGGGGAAGGTGCCAGACAGGAGTTCTCCTGGTAGTTTTTACACTACCTTGGTAGGCATCTGAAAGACACCACAGAAGTTGTTGTACCTGCTTTGTGGGCTGAGATGGGGAACCGCTGAATTTTGGAGTCGGCTGGTGACAAAATGTTCCAAACACACCCCATGCACAACTCCACCGGGGAAGGTGCCAGACAGGAGTTCTCCTGGTAGTTTTTACACTACCTTGGTAGGCAGCTGAAAGGCACCACAAAAGTTGTTCTTCCTGCTTTCTGGGCTGAGATGGGGAACCGCTGAATTTTGGACTCGGCCGGTGACAAAATGTTCCACAGACACCCCATGCACAACTCCACCGGGGAAGGTGCCAGGAACGAATTCTGTTGTTAGTTTTTACACTACCTTGGTAGGCAGCTGAAAGGCACAAGAAAAGTTGTTGTACCTGCTTTGTGGGCTGAGATGGGGAACCGCTGAATTTTGGAGTCGGCTGGTGACAAAATGTTCCAAAAACACCCCATGCACAACTCCACCGGGGAAGGTGCCAGACAGGAGTTCTCTTGGTAGTTTTTACACTACCTTGGTAGGCATCTGAAAGACACCACAAAAGTTGTTGTACCTGCTTTCTGGGCTGAGATGGGGAATCGCTGAATTTTGGACTCGGCCGGTGACAAAATGTTCCAAACACACCCCATGCACAACTCCACCGGGGAAGGTGCCAGACAGGAGTTCTCTTAGTAGTTTTTACACTACCTTGGTAGGCATCTGAAAGACACCACAAAAGTTGTTCTACCTGCTTTCTGGGCTGAGATGGGGAAACGCTGAATTTTGGACTCGGCTGGTGACAAAATGTTCCAAACACACCCCATGCACAACTCCACCGGGGAAGGTGCCAGACAGGAGTTCTCTTGATAGTTTTTACACTACCTTGGTAGGCAGCTAAAAGGCACAAGAAAAGTTGTTGTACCTGCTTTGTGGGCTGAGATGGGGAACCGCTGAATTTTGGAGTCGGCCATTGACAAAATGTTCCAAACACACCCCATGCACAACTCCACCGGGGAAGGTGCCAGACAGGAGTTCTCCTGGTAGTTTTTACACTACCTTGGTAGGCATCTGAAAGACACCACAAAAGTTGTTCTACCTGCTTTCTGGGCTGAGATGGGGAAACGCTGAATTTTGGAGTCGGCCGGTGACAAAATGTTCCAAACACACCCCATGCACAACTCCACCGGGGAAGGTGCCAGGAACGAATTCTGTTGGTAGTTTTTACACTACCTTGGTAGGCAGCTGAAAGGCACAAGAAAAGTTGTTGTACCTGCTTTGTGGGCTGAGATGGGGAACCGCTGAATTTTGGAGTCGGCCGTTGACAAAATGTTCCAAACACACCCCATGCACAACTCCACCGGGGAAGGTGCCAGACAGGAGTTCTCCTGGTAGTTTTTACATTGCTCCGGTAGGCATCTGAAAGATACCACAAAAGATGTTCTACCTGCTTTCTGGGCTGAGATGGGGAACCGCTGAATTTTGGACTCGGCCGGTGACAAAATGTTCCAAACACACCCCATGCACAACTCCACCGGGGAAGGTGCCAGACAGGAGTTCTCCTGGTAGTTTTTACATTGCTCCGGTAGGCATCTGAAAGACACCACAAAAGTTGTTCTACCTGCTTTCTGGGCTGAGATGGGGAACCGCTGAATTTTGGACTCGGCCGTTGACAAAATGTTCCAAACACACCCCATGCACAACTCCACCGGGGAAGGTGCCAGACAGGAGTTCTCCTGGTAGTTTTTACACTACCTTGGTAGGCATCTGAAAGACACCACAGAAGTTGTTCTACCTGCTTTCTGGGCTGAGATGGGGAAACGCTGAATTTTGGACTCGGCTGGTGGCAAAATGTTCCAAACACACCCCATGCACAACTCCACCGGGGAAGGTGCCAGGAACGAATTCTGTTGGTAGTTTTTACACTACCTTGGTAGGCAGCTGAAAGGCACAAGAAAAGTTGTTGTACCTGCTTTGTGGGCTGAGATGGGGAACCGCTGAATTTTGGACTCGGCCGGTGACAAAATGTTCCACAGACACCCCATGCACAACTCCACCGGGGAAGGTGCCAGGAAAGAATTCTGTTGTTAGTTTTTACACTACCTTGGTAGGCAGCTGAAAGGCACAAGAAAAGTTGTTGTACCTGCTTTGTGGGCTGAGATGGGGAACCGCTGAATTTTGGAGTCGGCTGGTGACAAAATGTTCCAAAAACACCCCATGCACAACTCCACCGGGGAAGGTGCCAGACAGGAGTTCTCTTGGTAGTTTTTACACTACCTTGGTAGGCATCTGAAAGACACCACAAAAGTTGTTGTACCTGCTTTCTGGGCTGAGATGGGGAACCGCTGAATTTTGGAGTCGGCTGGTGACAAAATGTTCCAAACACACCCCATGCACAACTCCACCGGGGAAGGTGCCAGACAGGAGTTCTCTTAGTAGTTTTTACACTACCTTGGTAGGCATCTGAAAGACACCACAAAAGTTGTTCTACCTGCTTTCTGGGCTGAGATGGGGAAACGCTGAATTTTGGACTCGGCTGGTGACAAAATGTTCCAAACACACCCCATGCACAACTCCACCGGGGAAGGTGCCAGACAGGAGTTCTCTTGATAGTTTTTACACTACCTTGGTAGGCAGCTGAAAGGCACAAGAAAAGTTGTTGTACCTGCTTTGTGGGCTGAGATGGGGAACCGCTGAATTTTGGAGTCGGCCATTGACAAAATGTTCCAAACACACCCCATGCACAACTCCACCGGGGAAGGTGCCAGACAGGAGTTCTCCTGGTAGTTTTTACACTACCTTGGTAGGCATCTGAAAGACACCACAAAAGTTGTTCTACCTGCTTTCTGGGCTGAGATGGGGAATCGCTGAATTTTGGACTCGGCCGGTGACAAAATGTTCCAAACACACCCCATGCACAACTCCACCGGGGAAGGTGCCAGGAACGAATTCTGTTGGTAGTTTTTACACTACCTTGGTAGGCAGCTGAAAGGCACAAGAAAAGTTGTTGTACCTGCTTTGTGGGCTGAGATGGGGAACCGCTGAATTTTGGAGTCGGCCGTTGACAAAATGTTCCAAACACACCCCATGCACAACTCCACCGGGGAAGGTGCCAGACAGGAGTTCTCCTGGTAGTTTTTACATTGCTCCGGTAGGCATCTGAAAGATACCACAAAAGATGTTCTACCTGCTTTCTGGGCTGAGATGGGGAACCGCTGAATTTTGGACTCGGCCGGTGACAAAATGTTCCAAACACACCCCCTGCACAACTCCACCGGGGAAGGTGCCAGACAGGAGTTCTCCTGGTAGTTTTTACATTGCTCCGGTAGGCATCTGAAAGACACCACAAAAGTTGTTCTACCTGCTTTCTGGGCTGAGATGGGGAACCGCTGAATTTTGGACTCGGCCGTTGACAAAATGTTCCAAACACACCCCATGCACAACTCCACCGGGGAAGGTGCCAGACAGGAGTTCTCCTGGTAGTTTTTACACTACCTTGGTAGGCATCTGAAAGACACCACAGAAGTTGTTCTACCTGCTTTCTGGGCTGAGATGGGGAAACGCTGAATTTTGGACTCGGCTGGTGGCAAAATGTTCCAAACACACCCCATGCACAACTCCACCGGGGAAGGTGCCAGGAACGAATTCTGTTGGTAGTTTTTACACTACCTTGGTAGGCAGCTGAAAGGCACAAGAAAAGTTGTTGTACCTGCTTTGTGGGCTGAGATGGGGAACCGCTGAATTTTGGAGTCGGCCGTTGACAAAATGTTCCAAACACACCCCATGCACAACTCCACCGGGGAAGGTGCCAGACAGGAGTTCTCCTGGTAGTTTTTACATTGCTCCGGTAGGCATCTGAAAGATACCACAAAAGTTGTTCTACCTGCTTTCTGGGCTGAGATGGGGAACCGCTGAATTTTGGACTCGGCCGGTGACAAAATGTTCCAAACACACCCCATGTACAACTCCACCGGGGAAGGTGCCAGGAACGAATTCTGTTGGTAGTTTTTACACTACCTTGGTAGGCAGCTGAAAGGCACAAGAAAAGTTGTTGTACCTGCTTTGTGGGCTGAGATGGGGAACCGCTGAATTTTGGAGTCGGCTGGTGACAAAATGTTCCAAACACACCCCATGCACAACTCCACCGGGGAAGGTGCCAGACAGGAGTTCTCCTGGTAGTTTTTACACTACCTTGGTAGGCAGCTGAAAGGCACCACAAAAGTTGTTCTTCCTGCTTTCTGGGCTGAGATGGGGAACCGCTGAATTTTGGAGTCGGCCGTTGACAAAATGTTCCAAACACACCCCATGCACAACTCCACCGGGGAAGGTGCCAGACAGGAGTTCTCTTGGTAGTTTTTACACTACCTTGGTAGGCAGCTGAAAGGCACAAGAAAAGTTGTTGTACCTGCTTTGTGGGCTGAGATGGGGAACCGCTGAATTTTGGACTCGGCCGGTGACAAAATGTTCCAAACACACCCCATGCACAACTCCACCGGGGAAGGTGCCAGACAGGAGTTCTCTTAGTAGTTTTTACACTACCTTGGTAGGCAACTGAAAGACACCACAAAAGTTGTTCTACCTGCTTTCTGGGCTGAGATGGGGAAACGCTGAATTTTGGACTCGGCTGGTGACAAAATCTTCCAAACACACCCCATGCACAACTCCACCGTGGAAGGTGCCAGACAGGAGTTCTCTTGATAGTTTTTACACTACCTTGGTAGGCAGCTGAAAGGCACAAGAAAAGTTGTTGTACCTGCTTTGTGGGCTGAGATGGGGAACCGCTGAATTTTGGAGTCGGCCATTGACAAAATGTTCCAAACACACCCCATGCACAACTCCACCGGGGAAGGTGCCAGACAGGAGTTCTCCTGGTAGTTTTTACACTACCTTGGTAGGCATCTGAAAGACACCACAAAAGTTGTTCTACCTGCTTTCTGGGCTGAGATGGGGAATCGCTGAATTTTGGACTCGGCTGGTGACAAAATGTTCCAAACACACCCCATGCACAACTCCACCGGGGAAGGTGCCAGGAACGAATTCTGTTGGTAGTTTTTACACTACCTTGGTAGGCAGCTGAAAGGCACAAGAAAAGTTGTTGTACCTGCTTTGTGGGCTGAGATGGGGAACCGCTGAATTTTGGAGTCGGCCGTTGACAAAATGTTCCAAACACACCCCATGCACAACTCCACCGGGGAAGGTGCCAGACAGGAGTTCTCCTGGTAGTTTTTACATTGCTCCGGTAGGCATCTGAAAGACACCACAAAAGTTGTTCTACCTGCTTTCTGGGCTGAGATGGGGAACCGCTGAATTTTGGACTCGGCCGTTGACAAAATGTTCCAAACACACCCCATGCACAACTCCACCGGGGAAGGTGCCAGACAGGAGTTCTCTTGGTAGTTTTTACACTACCTTGGTAGGCAGCTGAAAGACACCACAGAAGTTGTTCTACCTGCTTTGTGGGCTGAGATGGGGAATCGCTGAATTTTGGACTCGGCCGGTGACAAAATGTTCCAAACACACCCCATGCACAACTCCACCGGGGAAGGTGCCAGACAGGAGTTCTCTTAGTAGTTTTTACACTACCTTGGTAGGCATCTGAAAGACACCACAAAAGTTGTTCTACCTGCTTTCTGGGCTGAGATGGGGAAACGCTGAATTTTGGACTCGGCTGGTGACAAAATGTTCCTCAGACACCCCATGCACAACTCCACCGGGGAAGGTGCCAGACAGGAGTTCTCCTGGTAGTTTTTACACTACCTTGGTAGGCATTTGAAAGGCACAAGAAAAGTTGTTGTACCTGCTTTGTGGGCTGAGATGGGGAACCGCTGAATTTTGGAGTCGGCCATTGACAAAATGTTCCAAACACACCCCATGCACAACTCCACCACGGAAGGTGCCAGACAGGAGTTCTCTTGGTAGTTTTTACACTACCTTGGTAGGCAGCTGAAAGGCACAAGAAAAGTTGTTGTACCTGCTTTGTGGGCTGAGATGGGGAACCGCTGAATTTTGGAGTCGGCCGTTGACAAAATGTTCCAAACACACCCCCTGCACAACTCCACCGGGGAAGGTGCCAGACAGGAGTTCTCCTGGTAGTTTTTACACTACCTTGGTAGGCATCTGAAAGACACCACAAAAGTTGTTCTACCTGCTTTCTGGGCTGAGATGGGGAATCGCTGAATTTTGGACTCGGCCGTTGACAAAATGTTCCAAACACACCCCATGCACAACTCCACCGGGGAAGGTGCCAGACAGGAGTTCTCCTGGTAGTTTTTACATTGCTCCGGTAGGCATCTGAAAGACACCACAAAAGTTGTTCTACCTGCTTTGTGGGCTGAGATGGGGAACCGCTGAATTTTGGAGTCGGCCGTTGACAAAATGTTCCAAACACACCCCATGCACAACTCCACCGGGGAAGGTGCCAGACAGGAGTTCTCCTGGTAGGTTTTACACTACCTTGGTAGGCATTTGAAAGACACCACAAAAGTTGTTCTACCTGCTTTCTGGGCTGAGATGGGGAAACGCTGAATTTTGGACTCGGCTGGTGACAAAATGTTCCAAACACACCCCCTGCACAACTCCACCGGGGAAGGTGCCAGACAGGAGTTCTCTTGGTAGTTTTTACACTACCTTGGTAGGCAGCTGAAAGGCACCACAAAAGTTGTTCTTCCTGCTTTCTGGACTGAGATGGGGAACCGCTGAATTTTGGACTCGGCCGGTGACAAAATGTTCCACAGACACCCCATGCACAACTCCACCGAGGAAGGTGCCAGGAACGAATTCTGTTGGTAGTTTTTACACTACCTTGGTAGGCAGCTGAAAGGCACCACAAAAGTTGTTCTACCTGCTTTCTGGGCTGAGATGGGGAATCGCTGAATTTTTGGACTCGGCCGGTGACAAAATGTTCCAAACACACCCCATGCACAACTCCACCGGGGAAGGTGCCAGACAGGAGTTCTCTTAGTAGTTTTTACACTACCTTGGTAGGCATCTGAAAGACACCACAAAAGTTGTTCTACCTGCTTTCTGGGCTGAGATGGGGAAACGCTGAATTTTGGACTCGGCTGGTGACAAAATGTTCCAAACACACCCCATGCACAACTCCACCGGGGAAGGTGCCAGACAGGAGTTCTCTTGATAGTTTTTACACTACCTTGGTAGGCAGCTGAAAGGCACAAGAAAAGTTGTTGTACCTGCTTTCTGGGCTGAGATGGGGAACCGCTGAATTTTGGAGTCGGCCATTGACAAAATGTTCCAAACACACCCCATGCACAACTCCACCACGGAAGGTGCCAGACAGGAGTTCTCTTGGTAGTTTTTACACTACCTTGGTAGGCAGCTGAAAGGCACCACAAAAGTTGTTCTACCTGCTTTGTGGGCTGAGATGGGGAACCGCTGAATTTTGGAGTCGGCTGGTGACAAAATGTTCCAAACACACCCCCTGCACAACTCCACCGGGGAAGGTGCCAGACAGGAGTTCCCCTGGTAGTTTTTACATTGCTCCGGTAGGCATCTGAAAGATACCACAAAAGATGTTCTACCTGCTTTCTGGGCTGAGATGGGGAACCGCTGAATTTTGGACTCGGCCGGTGACAAAATGTTCCAAACACACCCCATGCACAACTCCACCGGGGAAGGTGCCAGGCAGGAGTTCTCCTGGTAGTTTTTACACTACCTTGGTAGGCATCTGAAAGACACCACAGAAGTTGTTGTACCTGCTTTCTGGGCTGAGATGGGGAACCGCTGAATTTTGGACTCGGCCGGTGACAAAATGTTCCAAACACACCCCATGCACAACTCCACCGGGGAAGGTGCCAGACAGGACTTCTCTTAGTAGTTTTTACACTACCTTGGTAGGCATCTGAAAGACACCACAAAAGTTGTTCTACCTGCTTTCTGGGCTGAGATGGGGAACCGCTGAATTTTGGAGTCGGCCGGTGACAAAATGTTCCAAACACACCCCATGCACAACTCCACCGGGGAAGGTGCCAGACAGGAGTTCTCCTGGTAGTTTTTACACTACCTTGGTAGGCATTTGAAAGACACCACAAAAGTTGTTCTACCTGCTTTCTGGGCTGAGATGGGGAACCGCTGAATTTTGGAGTCGGCTGGTGACAAAATGTTCCAAACACACCCCCATGCACAACTCCACCGGGGAAGGTGCCAGACAGGAGTTCTCTTGGTAGTTTTTACACTACCTTGGTAGGCAGCTGAAAGGCACCACAAAAGTTGTTCTTCCTGCTTTCTGGGCTGAGATGGGGAACCGCTGAATTTTGGACTCGGCCGGTGACAAAATGTTCCACAGACACCCCATGCACAACTCCACCGGGGAAGGTGCCAGGAACGAATTCTGTTGGTAGTTTTTACACTACCTTGGTAGGCAGCTGAAAGGCACAAGAAAAGTTGTTGTACCTGCTTTGTGGGCTGAGATGGGGAACCGCTGAATTTTGGAGTCGGCTGGTGACAAAATGTTCCAAACACACCCCATGCACAACTCCACCGGGGAAGGTGCCAGACAGGAGTTCTCCTGGTAGTTTTTACACTACCTTGGTAGGCATCTGAAAGACACCACAAAAGTTGTTCTACCTGCTTTCTGGGCTGAGATGGGGAAACGCTGAATTTTGGACTCGGCCGGTGACAAAATGTTCCAAACACACCCCATGCACAACTCCACCGGGGAAGGTGCCAGACAGGAGTTCTCTTGGTAGTTTTTACACTACCTTGGTAGGCATCTGAAAGACACCACAAAAGTTGTTCTACCTGCTTTCTGGGCTGAGATGGGGAATCGCTGAATTTTGGACTCGGCCGGTGACAAAATGTTCCAAACACACCCCATGCACAACTCCACCGGGGAAGGTGCCAGACAGGAGTTCTCTTAGTAGTTTTTACACTACCTTGGTAGGCATCTGAAAGACACCACAAAAGTTGTTCTACCTGCTTTCTGGGCTGAGATGGGGAAACGCTGAATTTTGGACTCGGCTGGTGACAAAATGTTCCAAACACACCCCATGCACAACTCCACCGGGGAAGGTGCCAGACAGGAGTTCTCTTGATAGTTTTTACACTACCTTGGTAGGCATCTGAAAGGCACCACAAAAGTTGTTGTACCTGCTTTCTGGGCTGAGATGGGGAACCGCTGATTTTGGAGTCGGCCATTGACAAAATGTTCCAAACACACCACCCCATGCACAACTCCACCACGGAAGGTGCCAGACAGGAGTTCTCTTGGTAGTTTTTACACTACCTTGGTAGGCAGCTGAAAGGCACCACAAAAGTTGTTCTACCTGCTTTCTGGGCTGAGATGGGGAACCGCTGAATTTTGGAGTCGGCTGGTGACAAAAATGTTCCAAACACACCCCCTGCACAACTCCACCACGGAAGGTGCCAGACAGGAGTTCTCCTGGTAGTTTTTACATTGCTCCGGTAGGCATCTGAAAGATACCACAAAAGATGTTCTAACCTGCTTTCTGGGCTGAGATGGGGAACCGCTGAATTTTGGACTCTCGGCCGGTGACAAAATAGTTCCAAACACACCCCCTGCACAACTCCACCGGGGAAGGTGCCAGACAGGAGTTCTCCTGGTAGTTTTTACACTACCTTGGTAGGCATCTGAAAGACACCACAGAAGTTGTTCTACCTGCTTTCTGGGCTGAGATGGGGAATCGCTGAATTTTGGACTCGGCCGGTGACAAATGTTCCAAACACACCCCATGCACAACTCCACCGGGGAAGGTGCAGACAGGAGTTCTCTTAGTAGTTTTTACACTACCTTGGTAGGCATCTGAAAGACACCACAAAAGTTGTTCTACCTGCTTTCTGGGCTGAGATGGGGGAACCGCTGAATTTTGGAGTCGGCCGGTGACAAAATGTTCCAAACACACCCCATGCACAACTCCACCGGGGAAGGTGCCAGACAGGAGTTCTCCTGGTAGTTTTTACACTACCTTGGTAGGCATTTGAAAGACACCACAAAAGTTGTTCTACCTGCTTTCTGGGCTGAGATGGGGAAGCGCTGAATTTTGGAGTCGGCTGGTGACAAAATGTTCCAAACACACCCCATGCACAACTCCACCGGGGAAGGTGCCAGACAGGAGTTCTCCTGGTAGTTTTTACACTACCTTGGTAGGGCAGCTGAAAGGCACCACAAAAGTTGTTCTTCCTGCTTTCTGGGCTGAGATGGGGAACCGCTGAATTTTGGACTCGGCCGGTGACAAAATGTTCCACAGACACCCCATGCACAACTCCCACCGGGGAAGGTGCCAGGAACGAATTCTGTTGGTAGTTTTTACACTACCTTGGTAGGCAGCTGAAAGGCACAAGAAAAGTTGTTGTACCTGCTTTGTGGGCTGAGATGGGGAACCGCTGAATTTTGGAGTCGGCTGGTGACAAATGTTCCAAACACACCCCATGCACAACCTCCACCGGGGAAGGTGCCAGACAGGAGTTCTCCTGGTAGTTTTTACACTACCTTGGTAGGCATCTGAAAGACACCACAAAAGTTGTTCTACCTGCTTTCTGGGCTGAGATGGGGAAACGCTGAATTTTGGACACGGCCCGGTGACAAAATGTTCCAAACACACCCCATGCACAACTCCACCGGGGAAGGTGCCAGACAGGAGTTCTCTTGGTAGTTTTTACAACTACCTTGGTAGGCATCTGAAAGACACCAGAAAAGTTGTTCTACCTGCTTTCTGGGCTGAGATGGGGAATCGCTGAATTTTGGACTCGGCCGGTGACAAAATGTTCCAAACACACCCCATGCTCAACTCCACCGGGGAAGGTGCCAGACAGGAGTTCTCTTAGTAGTTTTTACACTACCTTGGTAGGCATCTGAAAGACACCACAAAAGTTGTTCTATACCTGCTTTGTGGGCTGAGATGGGAACCGCTGAATTTTGGAGTCGGCTGGTGACAAAATGTTCCAAACACACCCCATGCACAACTCCACCGGGGAAGGTGCCAGACAGGAGTTCTCCTGGTAGTTTTTACATTGCTCCGGTAGGCATCTGAAAGATACCACAAAGATGTTCTACCTGCTTTGTGGGCTGAGATGGGGAACCGCTGAATTTTGGACTCGGCCGGTGACAAAATGTTCCAAACACACCCCCTGCACAACTCCACCGGGGAAGGTGCCAGACAGGAGTTCTCCTGGTAGTTTTTACACTACCTTGGTAGGCATCTGAAAGACACCACAGAAGTTGTTGTACCTACTTTCTGGCTGAGATGGGGAATCGCTGAATTTTGGAGTCGGCTGGTGACAAAATGTTCCAAACACACCCCATGCACAACTCCACCGGGGAAGGTGCCAGACAGGAGTTCTCTTAGTAGTTTTTACACTACCTTTGTAGGCATCTGAAAGGACACCACAAAAGTTGTTCTACCTGCTTTCTGGGCTGAGATGGGGAAAGGCTGAATTTTGGAGTCGGCCGGTGACAAAATGTTCCAAACACACCCCATGCACAACTCCACCGGGAAGGTGCCAGACAGGAGTTCTCCTGGTAGTTTTTACACTACCTTGGTAGGCATTTGAAAGACACCACAAAAGTTGTTCTACCTGCTTTCTGGGCTGAGATGGGGAACCGCTGAATTTGGAGTCGGCTGGTGACAAAATGTTCCAAACACACCCCCTGCACAACTCCACCGGGGAAGGTGCCAGACAGGAGTTCTCTTGGTAGTTTTTACACTACCTTGGTAGGCAGCTGAAAGGCACCACAAAAGTTGTTCTTCCTGCTTTCTGGGCTGAGATGGGGAACCGCTGAATTTTGGACTCGGCCGGTGACAAAATGTTCCACAGACACCCCATGCACAACTCCACCGGGGAAGGTGCCAGGAACGAATTCTGTTGGTAGTTTTTACACTACCTTGGTAGGCAGCTGAAAGGCACAAGAAAAGTTGTTGTACCTGCTTTGTGGGCTGAGATGGGGAACCGCTGAATTTTGGAGTCGGCTGGTGACAAAATGTTCCAAACACACCCCATGCACAACTCCACCGGGGAAGGTGCCAGACAGGAGTTCTCCTGGTAGTTTTTACACTACCTTGGTAGGCATCTGAAAGACACCACAAAAGTTGTTCTACCTGCTTTCTGGGCTGAGATGGGGAACCGCTGAATTTTGGAGTCGGCCGTTGACAAAATGTTCCCAAACACACCCCATGCACAACTCCACCGGGGAAGGTGCCAGACAGGAGTTCTCCTGGTAGTTTTTACATTGCTCCGGTAGGCATCTGAAAGACACCACAAAAGTTGTTCTACCTGCTTTCTGGGCTGAGATGGGGAATCGCTGAATTTTGGACTCGGCCGGTGACAAAATGTTCCAAACACACCCCATGCACAACTCCACCGGGGGAAGGTGCCAGACAGGAGTTCTCTTAGTAGTTTTTACACTACCTTGGTAGGCATCTGAAAGGCACCACAAAGTTGTTCTACCTGCTTTCTGGGCTGAGATGGGGAAACGCTGAATTTTGGACCTCGGCTGGTGACAAAATGTTCCAAACACACCACCCATGCACAACTCCACCGGGGAAGGTGCCAGACAGGAGTTCTCTTGATAGTTTTTACACTACCTTGGTAGGCAGCTGAAAGGCACAAGAAAAGTTGTTGTACCTGCTTTGTGGGCTGAGATGGGGAACCGCTGAATTTTGGAGTCGGGCCATTGACAAAATGTTCCAAACACACCCCCATGCACAACTCCACCACGGAAGGTGCCAGACAGGAGTTCTCTTGGTAGTTTTTACACTACCTTGGTAGGCAGCTGAAAGGCACCACAAAAGTTGTTCTACCTGCTTTGTGGGCTGAGATGGGGAACCGCTGATTTTTGGAGTCGGCTGGTGACAAAATGTTCCAAACACACCCCCTGCACAACTCCACCGGGGAAGGTGCCAGACAGGAGTTCTCCTGGTAGTTTTTTACATTGCTCCGGTAGGCATCTGAAAGATACCACAAAAGATGTTCTACCTGCTTTCTGGGCTGAGATGGGGAACCGCTGAATTTTGGACTCGGCCGGTGACAAAATGTTCCAAACACACCCCCTGCACAACTCCACCGGGGAAGGTGCCAGACAGGAGTTCTCCTGTAGTTTTTACATTGCTCCGGTAGGCATCTGAAAGACACCACAAAAGTTGTTCTACCTGCTTTCTGGGCTGAGATGGGGAAACGCTGAATTTTGGACTCGGCCGTTGACAAAATGTTCCAAACACACCCCATGCACAACTCCACCGGGGAAGGTGCCAGACAGGAGTTCTCCTGGTAGTTTTTACACTACCATGGTAGGCATCTGAAAGACACCACAGAAGTTGTTCTACCTGCTTTCTGGGCTGAGATGGGGAATCGCTGAATTTAGGACTCGGCCGGTGACAAAATGTTCCAAACACACCCCATGCAAAACTCCACCGGGGAAGGTGCCAGACAGGAGTTCTCTTGGTAGTTTTTACACTACCTTGGTAGGCAGCTGAAAGGCACCACAAAAGTTGTTCTACCTGCTTTCTGGGCTGAGATGGGGAACCGCTGAATTTTGGAGTCGGCCGGTGACAAAATGTTCAAAACACACCCCATGCACAACTCCACCACGGAAGGTGCCAGACAGGAGTTCTCCTGGTAGTTTTTACACTACCTTGGTAGGCATTTGAAAGACACCACAAAAGTTGTTCTACCTGCTTTCTGGGCTGAGATGGGGAACCGCTGAATTTTGGAGTCGGCCGGTGACAAAATGTTCCAAACACACCCCATGCACAACTCCACCGGGGAAGGTGCCAGACAGGAGTTCTCTTGGTAGTTTTTTACACTACCTTGGTAGGCAGCCGAAAGGCACCACAAAAGTTGTTGTACCTGCTTTCTGGGCTGAGATGGGGAACCGCTGAATTTTGGAGTCGGCTGGTGACAAAATGTTCCAAACACACCCCATGCACAACTCCACCGGGGAAGGTGCCAGACAGGAGTTCTCCTGGTAGTTTTTACATTGCTCCGGTAGGCATCTGAAAGACACCACAAAAGTTGTTCTACCTGCTTTCTGGGCTGAGATGGGGAAACGCTGAATTTTGGAGTCGGCCGGTGACAAAATGTTCCAAACACACCCCATGCACAACTCCACCGGGGAAGGTGCCAGACAGGAGTTCTCTTGGTAGTTTTTACACTACCTTGGTAGGCATCTGAAAGGCACCACAAAAGTTGTTCTACCTGCTTTCTGGGCTGAGATGGGGAAACGCTGAATTTTGGACTCGGCCGGTGACAAAATGTTCCAAACACACCCCATGCACAACTCCACCGGGGAAGGTGCCAGACAGGAGTTCTCCTGGTAGTTTTTACACTACCTTGGTAGGCAGCTGAAAGGCACCACAAAAGTTGTTCTACCTGCTTTCCTGGGCTGAGATGGGGAACCGCTGAATTTTGGAGTCGGCCGGTGACAAAATGTTCCAAACACACCCCATGCACAACTCCACCGGGGAAGGTGCCAGACAGGAGTTCTCCTGGTAGTTTTTACACTACCTTGGTAGGCATTTGAAAGGCACCACAAAAGTTGTTCTACCTGCTTTCTGGGCTGAGATGGGGAAACGCTGAATTTTGGACTCGGCCAGTGACAAAATGTTCCAAACACACCCCATGCACAACTCCACCACGGAAGGTGCCAGACAGGAGTTCTCCTGGTAGTTTTTACACTACCTTGGTAGGCATCTAAAAGACAGCACAAAAGTTGTTCTACCTGCTTTCTGGGCTGAGATGGGGAAACGCTGAATTTTGGACTCGGCTGGTGACAAAATGTTCCAAACACACCCCATGCACAACTCCACCACGGAAGGTGCCAGACAGGAGTTCTCCTGGTAGTTTTTACACTACCTTGGTAGGCATCTGAAAGACACCACAAAAGTTGTTCTACCTGCTTTCTGGGCTGAGATGGGGAACCGCTGAATTTTGGACTCGGCCGGTGACAAAATGTTCCAAACACACCCCATGCACAACTCCACCGGGGAAGGTGCCAGGAACGAATTCTTTTGGTAGTTTTTACACTACCTTGGTAGGCAGCTGAAAGGCACAAGAAAAGTTGTTGTACCTGCTTTGTGGGCTGAGATGGGGAACCGCTGAATTTTGGAGTCGGCCATTGACAAAATGTTCCAAACACACCCCCATGCACAACTCCACCACGGAAGGTGCCAGACAGGAGTTCTCTTGGTAGTTTTTACACTACCTTGGTAGGCAGCTGAAAGGCACCACAAAAGTTGTTCTACCTGCTTTGTGGGCTGAGATGGGGAAACGCTGAATTTTGGAGTCGGCTGGTGACAAAATGTTCCAAACACACCCCATGCACAACTCCACCGGGGAAGGTGCCAGACAGGAGTTCCCCTGGTAGTTTTTACATTGCTCCGGTAGGCATCTGAAAGACACCACAAAAGTTGTTCTACCTGCTTTCTGGGCTGAGATGGGGAACCGCTGAATTTTGGACTCGGCCGTTGACAAAATGTTCCAAACACACCCCATGCACAACTCCACCGGGGAAGGTGCCAGACAGGAGTTCTCCTGGTAGTTTTTACACTACCTTGGTAGGCATCTGAAAGACACCACAGAAGTTGTTCTACCTGCTTTCTGGGCTGAGATGGGGAATCGCTGAATTTTGGACTCGGCCGGTGACAAAATGTTCCAAACACACCCCATGCAAAACTCCACCGGGGAAGGTGCCAGACAGGAGTTCTCTTAGTAGTTTTTACACTACCTTGGTAGGCAGCTGAAAGGCACCACAAAAGTTGTTCTACCTGCTTTCTGGGCTGAGATGGGGAAACGCTGAATTTTGGACTCGGCCGGTGACAAAATGTTCCAAACACACCCCAATGCACAACTCCACCGGGGAAGGTGCCAGACAGGAGTTCTCCTGGTAGTTTTTACACTACCTTGGTAGGCATCTAAAAGGCACCACAAAAGTTGTTCTACCTGCTTTCTGGGCTGAGATGGGGAAACGCTGAATTTTGGACTCGGCTGGTGACAAAATGTTCCAAACACACCCCATGCTCAACTCCACCGGGGAAGGTGCCAGACAGGAGTTCTCCTGGTAGTTTTTACATTGCTCCGGTAGGCATCTGAAAGACACCACAAAAGTTGTTGTACCTGCTTTCTGGGCTGAGATGGGGAAACGCTGAATTTTGGACTCGACCGGTGACAAAATGTTCCAAACACACCCCATGCACAACTCCACCGGGGAAGGTGCCAGGAACGAATTCTTTTGGTAGTTTTTACACTACCTTGGTAGGCATCTGAAAGACACCACAAAAGTTGTTCTTCCTGCTTTCTGGGCTGAGATGGGGAACCGCTGAATTTTGGACTCGGCCGGTGACAAAATGTTCCAAACACACCCCATGCACAACTCCACCGGGGAAGGTGCCAGACAGGAGTTCTCTTAGTAGTTTTTACACTACCTTGGTAGGCATCTAAAAGACACCACAAAAGTTGTTCTACCTGCTTTCTGGGCTGAGATGGGGAAACGCTGAATTTTGGAGTCGGCTGGTGACAAAATGTTCCAAACACACCCCATGCTCAACTCCACCACGGAAGGTGCCAGACAGGAGTTCTCCTGGTAGTTTTTACATTGCTCCGGTAGGCATCTGAAAGACACCACAAAAGTTGTTCTACCTGCTTTCTGGGCTGAGATGGGGAAACGCTGAATTTTGGAGTCGGCCGGTGACAAAATGTTCCAAACACACCCCATGCACAACTCCACCGGGGAAGGTGCCAGACAGGAGTTCTCTTGGTAGTTTTTACACTACCTTGGTAGGCATCTGAAAGGCACCACAAAAGTTGTTCTACCTGCTTTCTGGGCTGAGATGGGGAAACGCTGAATTTTGGACTCGGCCGGTGACAAAATGTTCCACAGACACCCCATGCACAACTCCACCGGGGAAGGTGCCAGACAGGAGTTCTCCTGGTAGTTTTTACACTACCTTGGTAGGCAGCTGAAAGGCACCACAAAAGTTGTTCTACCTGCTTTCTGGGCTGAGATGGGGAACCGCTGAATTTTGGAGTCGGCCGGAGACAAAATGTTCCAAACACACCCCATGCACAACTCCACCGGGGAAGGTGCCAGACAGGAGTTCTCCTGGTAGTTTTTACACTACCTTGGTAGGCATTTGAAAGGCACCACAAAAGTTGTTCTACCTGCTTTCTGGGCTGAGATGGGGAAACGCTGAATTTTGGACTCGGCCGGTGACAAAATGTTCCAAACACACCCCATGCACAACTCCACCACGGAAGGTGCCAGACAGGAGTTCTCCTGGTAGTTTTTACACTACCTTGGTAGGCATCTAAAAGACAGCACAAAAGTTGTTCTACCTGCTTTCTGGGCTGAGATGGGGAAACGCTGAATTTTGGACTCGGCTGGTGACAAAATGTTCCAAACACACCCCATGCACAACTCCACCACGGAAGGTGCCAGACAGGAGTTCTCCTGGTAGTTTTTACACTACCTTGGTAGGCATCTGAAAGACACCACAAAAGTTGTTCTACCTGCTTTCTGGGCTGAGATGGGGAACCGCTGAATTTTGGACTCGGCCGGTGACAAAATGTTCCAAACACACCCCATGCACAACTCCACCGGGGAAGGTGCCAGGAACGAATTCTTTTGGTAGTTTTTACACTACCTTGGTAGGCAGCTGAAAGGCACAAGAAAAGTTGTTGTACCTGCTTTGTGGGCTGAGATGGGGAACCGCTGAATTTTGGAGTCGGCCATTGACAAAATGTTCCAAACACACCCCATGCACAACTCCACCACGGAAGGTGCCAGACAGGAGTTCTCTTGGTAGTTTTTACACTACCTTGGTAGGCAGCTGAAAGGCACCACAAAAGTTGTTCTACCTGCTTTGTGGGCTGAGATGGGGAAACGCTGAATTTTGGAGTCGGCTGGTGACAAAATGTTCCAAACACACCCCATGCACAACTCCACCGGGGAAGGTGCCAGACAGGAGTTCCCCTGGTAGTTTTTACATTGCTCCGGTAGGCATCTGAAAGACACCACAAAAGTTGTTCTACCTGCTTTCTGGGCTGAGATGGGGAACCGCTGAATTTTGGACTCGGCCGTTGACAAAATGTTCCAAACACACCCCATGCACAACTCCACCGGGGAAGGTGCCAGACAGGAGTTCTCCTGGTAGTTTTTACACTACCTTGGTAGGCATCTGAAAGACACCACAAAAGTTGTTCTTCCTGCTTTCTGGGCTGAGATGGGGAAACGCTGAATTTTGGACTCGGCCGGTGACAAAATGTTCCAAACACACCCCATGCACAACTCCACCGGGGAAGGTGCCAGACAGGAGTTCTCTTAGTAGTTTTTACACTACCTTGGTAGGCATCTAAAAGACACCACAAAAGTTGTTCTACCTGCTTTCTGGGCTGAGATGGGGAACCGCTGAATTTTGGACTCGGCTGGTGACAAAATGTTCCAAACACACCCCATGCTCAACTCCACCACGGAAGGTGCCAGACAGGAGTTCTCCTGGTAGTTTTTACATTGCTCCGGTAGGCATCTGAAAGACACCACAAAAGTTGTTCTACCTGCTTTGTGGGCTGAGATGGGGAAACGCTGAATTTTGGACTCGGCCGGTGACAAAATGTTCCAAACACACCCCATGCACAACTCCACCGGGGAAGGTGCCAGACAGGAGTTCTCCTGGTAGCTTTTACACTACCTTGGTAGGCAGCTGAAAGACACCACAAAAGTTGTTCTACCTGCTTTCTGGGCTGAGATGGGGAAACGCTGAATTTTGGACTCGGCTGGTGACAAAATGTTCCAAACACACCCCATGCACAACTCCACCGGGGAAGGTGCCAGACAGGAGTTCTCCTGGTAGTTTTTACACTACCTTGGTAGGCATCTGAAAGGCACCACAAAAGTTGTTCTACCTGCTTTCTGGGCTGAGATGGGGAAACGCTGAATTTTGGAGTCGGCTGGTGACAAAATGTTCCAAACACACCCCATGTACAACTCCACCGGGGAAGGTGCCAGGAACGAATTCTGTTGGTAGTTTTTACACTACCTTGGTAGGCAGCTGAAAGGCACAAGAAAAGAAGTTGTACCAGCTTTGTGGGCTGAGATGGGGAACCGCTGAATTTTGGAGTCGGCCGGTGACAAAATGTTCCAAACACACCCCATGCACAACTCCACCGGGGAAGGTGCCAGACAGGAGTTCTCTTGGTAGTTTTTACACTACCTTGGTAGGCAGCTGAAAGGCACAAGAAAAGTTGTTGTACCTGCTTTCTGGGCTGAGATGGGGAAACGCTGAATTTTGGACTCGGCCGGTGACAAAATGTTCCAAACACACCCCATGCACAACTCCACCGGGGAAGGTGCCAGACAGGAGTTCTCTTGGTAGTTTTTACAGTACCTTGGTAGGCATCTGAAAGACACCACAAAAGTTGTTCTACCTGCTTTCTGGGCTGAGATGGGGAACCGCTGAATTTTGGAGTCGGCCGGTGACAAAATGTTCCAAACACACCCCATGCACAACTCCACCACGGAAGGTGCCAGACAGGAGTTCTCTTGGTAGTTTTTACACTACCTTGGTAGGCAGCTGAAAGGCACCACAAAAGTTGTTCTACCTGCTTTGTGGGCTGAGATGGGGAACCGCTGAATTTTGGAGTCGGCTGGTGACAAAATGTTCCAAACACACCCCATGCACAACTCCACCACGGAAGGTGCCAGACAGGAGTTCTCCTGGTAGTTTTTACACTACCTTGGTAGGCATCTGAAAGACACCACAAAAGTTGTTCTACCTGCTTTCTGGGCTGAGATGGGGAACCGCTGAATTTTGGACTCGGCCGGTGACAAAATGTTCCAAACACACCCCCTGCACAACTCCACCGGGGAAGGTGCCAGACAGGAGTTCTCCTGGTAGTTTTTACATTGCTCTGGTAGGCATCTGAAAGACACCACAAAAGTTGTTCTACCTGCTTTCTGGGCTGAGATGGGGAACCGCTGAATTTTGGACTCGGCCGGTGACAAAATGTTCCACAGACACCCCATGCACAACTCCACCGGGGAAGGTGCCAGACACGAATTCTGTTGGTAATTTTTACACTACCTTGATAGGCAGCTGAAAGGCACAAGAAAAGTTGTTGTACCTGCTTTGTGGGCTGAGATGGGGAACCGCTGAATTTTGGAAGTCGGCCGTTGACAAAATGTTCCAAACACACCCCCTGCACAACTCCACCGGGGAAGGTGCCAGACAGGAGTTCTCCTGGTAGTTTTTACACTACCTTGGTAGGCATCTGAAAGACACCACCAAAGTTGTTCTACCTGCTTTCTGGGCTGAGATGGGGAAACGCTGAATTTTGGAGTCGGCTGGTGACAAAATGTTCCAAACACACCCCATGCACAACTCCACCGGGGAAGGTGCCAGACAGGAGTTCTCCTGGTAGTTTTTACACTACCTTGGTAGGCATCTAAAAGGCACCACAAAAGTTGTTCTACCTGCTTTCTGGGCTGAGATGGGGAAACGCTGAATTTTGGACTCGGCCGGTGACAAAATGTTCCAAACACACCCCATGCACAACTCCACCGGGGAAGGTGCCAGGAACGAATTCTTTTGGTAGTTTTTACACTACCTTGGTAGGCATTTGAAAGGCACCACAAAAGTTGTTCTTCCTGCTTTCTGGGCTGAGATGGGGAAACGCTGAATTTTGGAGTCGGCCGGTGACAAAATGTTCCAAACACACCCCATGCACAACTCCACCGGGGAAGGTGCCAGACAGGAGTTCTCTTAGTAGTTTTTACACTACCTTGGTAGGCATCTAAAAGACACCACAAAAGTTGTTCTACCTGCTTTCTGGGCTGAGATGGGGAACCGCTGAATTTTGGACTCGGCTGGTGACAAAATGTTCCAAACACACCCCATGCTCAACTCCACCGGGGAAGGTGCCAGACAGGAGTTCTCCTGGTAGTTTTTACATTGCTCCGGTAGGCATCTGAAAGACACCACAAAAGTTGTTCTACCTGCTTTCTGGGCTGAGATGGGGAACCGCTGAATTTTGGACTCGGCCGTTGACAAAATGTTCCAAACACACCCCATGCACAACTCCACCGGGGAAGGTGCCAGACAGGAGTTCTCCTGGTAGTTTTTACACTACCTTGGTAGGCAGCTGAAAGACACCACAAAAGTTGTTCTACCTGCTTTCTGGGCTGAGATGGGGAACCGCTGAATTTTGGAGTCGGCTGGTGACAAAATGTTCCAAACACATCCCATGCACAACTCCACCGGGGAAGGTGCCAGGAACGAATTCTGTTGGTAGTTTTTACACTACCTTGGTAGGCAGCTGAAAGGCACCACAAAAGTTGTTCTACCTGCTTTCTGGGCTGAGATGGGGAAACGCTGAATTTTGGAGTCGGCTGGTGATAAAATGTTCCAAACACACCCCATGTACAACTCCACCGGGGAAGGTGCCAGGAACGAATTCTGTTGGTAGTTTTTACACTACCTTGGTAGGCAGCTGAAAGGCACAAGAAAAGAAGTTATACCAGCTTTGTGGGCTGAGATGGGGAACCGCTGAATTTTGGAGTCGGCCGGTGACAAAATGTTCCAAACACACCCCATGCACAACTCCACCGGGGAAGGTGCCAGACAGGAGTTCTCTTGGTAGTTTTTACACTACCTTGGTAGGCAGCTGAAAGGCACCACAAAACTTGTTCTACCTGCTTTCTGGGCTGAGATGGGGAAACGCTGAATTTTGGACTCGGCTGGTGACAAAATGTTCCAAACACACCCCATGCACAACTCCACCGGGGAAGGTGCCAGACAGGAGTTCTCCTGGTAGTTTTTACATTGCTCCGGTAGGCATCTGAAAGACACCACAAAAGTTGTTCTACCTGCTTTCTGGGCTGAGATGGGGAACCGCTGAATTTTGGACTCGGCCGGTGACAAAATGTTCCACAGACACCCCATGCACAACTCCACCGGGGAAGGAGCCAGGAACGAATTCTGTTGGTAATTTTTACACTACCTTGATAGGCAGCTGAAAGGCACAAGAAAAGTTGTTGTACCTGCTTTGTGGGCTGAGATGGGGAACCGCTGAATTTTGGAGTCGGCCATTGACAAAATGTTCCAAACACACCCCATGCACAACTCCACCGGGGAAGGTGCCAGACAGGAGTTCTCCTGGTAGTTTTTACACTACCTTGGTAGGCAGCTGAAAGACACCAGAAAAGTTGTTCTACCTGCTTTCTGGGCTGAGATGGGGAATCGCTGAATTTTGGACTCGGCCGGTGACAAAATGTTCCAAACACACCCCATGCACAACTCCACCGGGGAAGGTGCCAGACAGGAGTTCTCCTGGTAGTTTTTACACTACCTTGGTAGGCATCTGAAAGGCACCACAAAAGTTGTTCTACCTGCTTTCTGGGCTGAGATGGGGAACCGCTGAATTTTGGAGTCGGCTGGTGACAAAATGTTCCAAACACACCCCATGCTCAACTCCACCACGGAAGGTGCCAGACAGGAGTTCTCCTGGTAGTTTTTACATTGCTCCGGTAGGCATCTGAAAGACACCACAAAAGTTGTTCTACCTGCATTCTGGGCTGAGATGGGGAAACGCTGAATTTTGGACTCGGCCGGTGACAAAATGTTCCAAACACACCCCATGCACAACTCCACCGGGGAAGGCGCCAGGAACGAATTCTTTTGGTAGTTTTTACACTACCTTGGTAGGCATTTGAAAGGCACCACAAAAGTTGTTCTTCCTGCTTTCTGGGCTGAGATGGGGAAACGCTGAATTTTGGAGTCGGCCGGTGACAAAATGTTCCAAACACACCCCATGCACAACTCCACCGGGGAAGGTGCCAGACAGGAGTTCTCTTAGTAGTTTTTACACTACCTTGGTAGGCATCTAAAAGACACCACAAAAGTTGTTCTACCTGCTTTCTGGGCTGAGATGGGGAACCGCTGAATTTTGGACTCGGCTGGTGACAAAATGTTCCAAACACACCCCATGCTCAACTCCACCACGGAAGGTGCCAGACAGGAGTTCTCCTGGTAGTTTTTACATTGCTCCGGTAGGCATCTGAAAGACACCACAAAAGTTGTTCTACCTGCTTTCTGGGCTGAGATGGGGAAACGCTGAATTTTGGACTCGGCCGGTGACAAAATGTTCCAAACACACCCCATGCAGAACTCCACCGGGGAAGGTGCCAGACAGGAGTTCTCCTGGTAGTTTTTACACTACCTTGGTAGGCAGCTGAAAGACACCACAAAAGTTGTTCTACCTGCTTTCTGGGCTGAGATGGGGAAACGCTGAATTTTGGACTCGGCTGGTGACAAAATGTTCCAAACACACCCCATGCACAACTCCACCGGGGAAGGTGCCAGACAGGAGTTCTCCTGGTAGTTTTTACACTACCTTGGTAGGCAGCTGAAAGGCACCACAAAACTTGTTCTACCTGCTTTCTGGGCTGAGATGGGGAAACGCTGAATTTTGGACTCGGCTGGTGACAAAATGTTCCAAACACACCCCATGCACAACTCCACCGGGGAAGGTGCCAGACAGGAGTTCTCCTGGTAGTTTTTACATTGCTCCGGTAGGCATCTGAAAGACACCACAAAAGTTGTTCTACCTGCTTTCTGGGCTGAGATGGGGAACCGCTGAATTTTGGACTCGGCCGGTGACAAAATGTTCCACAGACACCCCATGCACAACTCCACCGGGGAAGGAGCCAGGAACGAATTCTGTTGGTAATTTTTACACTACCTTGATAGGCAGCTGAAAGGCACAAGAAAAGTTGTTCTACCTGCTTTCTGGGCTGAGATGGGGAACCGCTGAATTTTGGAGTCGGCCATTGACAAAATGTTCCAAACACACCCCATGCACAACTCCACCGGGGAAGGTGCCAGACAGGAGTTCTCCTGGTAGTTTTTACACTACCTTGGTAGGCAGCTGAAAGACACCAGAAAAGTTGTTCTACCTGCTTTCTGGGCTGAGATGGGGAAACGCTGAATTTTGGACTCGGCCGGTGACAAAATGTTCCAAACACACCCCATGCACAACTCCACCGGGGAAGGTGCCAGACAGGAGTTCTCCTGGTAGTTTTTACACTACCTTGGTAGGCATCTGAAAGGCACCACAAAAGTTGTTCTACCTGCTTTCTGGGCTGAGATGGGGAACCGCTGAATTTTGGAGTCGGCTGGTGACAAAATGTTCCAAACACACCCCATGCTCAACTCCACCACGGAAGGTGCCAGACAGGAGTTCTCCTGGTAGTTTTTACATTGCTCCGGTAGGCATCTGAAAGACACCACAAAAGTTGTTCTACCTGCTTTCTGGGCTGAGATGGGGAAACGCTGAATTTTGGACTCGGCCGGTGACAAAATGTTCCAAACACACCCCATGCACAACTCCACCGGGGAAGGCGCCAGGAACGAATTCTTTTGGTAGTTTTTACACTACCTTGGTAGGCATTTGAAAGGCACCACAAAAGTTGTTCTTCCTGCTTTCTGGGCTGAGATGGGGAAACGCTGAATTTTGGAGTCGGCCGGTGACAAAATGTTCCAAACACACCCCATGCACAACTCCACCGGGGAAGGTGCCAGACAGGAGTTCTCTTAGTAGTTTTTACACTACCTTGGTAGGCATCTAAAAGACACCACAAAAGTTGTTCTACCTGCTTTCTGGGCTGAGATGGGGAACCGCTGAATTTTGGACTCGGCTGGTGACAAAATGTTCCAAACACACCCCATGCTCAACTCCACCACGGAAGGTGCCAGACAGGAGTTCTCCTGGTAGTTTTTACATTGCTCCGGTAGGCATCTGAAAGACACCACAAAAGTTGTTCTACCTGCTTTCTGGGCTGAGATGGGGAAACGCTGAATTTTGGACTCGGCCGGTGACAAAATGTTCCAAACACACCCCATGCAGAACTCCACCGGGGAAGGTGCCAGACAGGAGTTCTCCTGGTAGTTTTTACACTACCTTGGTAGGCAGCTGAAAGACACCACAAAAGTTGTTCTACCTGCTTTCTGGGCTGAGATGGGGAAACGCTGAATTTTGGACTCGGCTGGTGACAAAATGTTCCAAACACACCCCATGCACAACTCCACCGGGGAAGGTGCCAGACAGGAGTTCTCCTGGTAGTTTTTACACTACCTTGGTAGGCATCTGAAAGGCACCACAAAAGTTGTTCTACCTGCTTTCTGGGCTGAGATGGGGAAACGCTGAATTTTGGAGTCGGCTGGTGACAAAATGTTCCAAACACACCCCATGCTCAACTCCACCACGGAAGGTGCCAGACAGGAGTTCTCCTGGTAGTTTTTACACTACCTTGGTAGGCATCTGAAAGACACCACAAAAGTTGTTCTACCTGCTTTCTGGGCTGAGATGGGGAAACGCTGAATTTTGGACTCGGCCGGTGACAAAATGTTCCAAACACACCCCATGCACAACTCCACCGGGGAAGGCGCCAGGAACGAATTCTTTTGGTAGTTTTTACACTACCTTGGTAGGCATTTGAAAGGCACCACAAAAGTTGTTCTACCTGCTTTCTGGGCTGAGATGGGGAACCGCTGAATTTTGGAGTCGGCCGGTGACAAAATGTTCCAAACACACCCCATGCACAACTCCACCGGGGAAGGTGCCAGACAGGAGTTCTCTTAGTAGTTTTTACACTACCTTGGTAGGCATCTGAAAGACACCACAAAAGTTGTTCTACCTGCTTTCTGGGCTGAGATGGGGAACCGCTGAATTTTGGACTCGGCTGGTGACAAAATGTTCCAAACACACCCCATGCTCAACTCCACCACGGAAGGTGCCAGACAGGAGTTCTCCTGGTAGTTTTTACATTGCTCCGGTAGGCATCTGAAAGACACCACAAAAGTTGTTCTACCTGCTTTCTGGGCTGAGATGGGGAAACGCTGAATTTTGGACTCGGCCGGTGACAAAATGTTCCAAACACACCCCATGCACAACTCCACCGGGGAAGGTGCCAGACAGGAGTTCTCCTGGTAGTTTTTACACTACCTTGGTAGGCAGCTGAAAGACACCACAAAAGTTGTTCTACCTGCTTTCTGGGCTGAGATGGGGAAACGCTGAATTTTGGACTCGGCTGGTGACAAAATGTTCCAAACACACCCCATGCACAACTCCACCGGGGAAGGTGCCAGACAGGAGTTCTCCTGGTAGTTTTTACACTACCTTGGTAGGCATCTAAAAGACACCACAAAAGTTGTTCTACCTGCTTTCTGGGCTGAGATGGGGAACCGCTGAATTTTGGACTCGGCTGGTGACAAAATGTTCCAAACACACCCCATGCACAACTCCACCGGGGAAGGTGCCAGACAGGAGTTCTCCTGGTAGTTTTTACATTGCTCCGGTAGGCATCTGAAAGACACCACAAAAGTTGTTCTACCTGCTTTCTGGGCTGAGATGGGGAACCGCTGAATTTTGGACTCGGCCGGTGACAAAATGTTCCACAGACACCCCATGCACAACTCCACCGGGGAAGGAGCCAGGAACGAATTCTGTTGGTAATTTTTACACTACCTTGATAGGCAGCTGAAAGGCACAAGAAAAGTTGTTGTACCTGCTTTGTGGGCTGAGATGGGGAACCGCTGAATTTTGGACTCGGCCGGTGACAAAATGTTCCAAACACACCCCATGCACAACTCCACCGGGGAAGGTGCCAGACAGGAGTTCTCTTAGTAGTTTTTACACTACCTTGGTAGGCATCTAAAAGACACCACAAAAGTTGTTCTACCTGCTTTCTGGGCTGAGATGGGGAACCGCTGAATTTTGGACTCGGCTGGTGACAAAATGTTCCAAACACACCCCCTGCACAACTCCACCACGGAAGGTGCCAGACAGGAGTTCTCCTGGTAGTTTTTACATTGCTCCGGTAGGCATCTGAAAGACACCACAAAAGTTGTTCTACCTGCTTTCTGGGCTGAGATGGGGAAACGCTGAATTTTGGACTCGGCCGGTGACAAAATGTTCCAAACACACCCCATGCACAACTCCACCGGGGAAGGTGCCAGACAGGAGTTCTCCTGGTAGTTTTTACACTACCTTGGTAGGCAGCTGAAAGACACCACAGAAGTTGTTCTACCTGCTTTCTGGGCTGAGATGGGGAACCGCTGAATTTTGGACTCGGCTGGTGACAAAATGTTCCAAACACACCCCATGCACAACTCCACCGGGGAAGGTGCCAGACAGGAGTTCTCCTGGTAGTTTTTACACTACCTTGGTAGGCATCTGAAAGGCACCACAAAAGTTGTTCTACCTGCTTTCTGGGCTGAGATGGGGAAACGCTGAATTTTGGACTCGGCCGGTGACAAAATGTTCCAAACACACCCCATGCACAACTCCACCGGGGAAGGTGCCAGACAGGAGTTCTCCTGGTAGTTTTTACACTACCTTGGTAGGCATCTGAAAGACACCACAAAAGTTGTTCTACCTGCTTTCTGGGCTGAGATGGGGAACCGCTGAATTTTGGAGTCGGCCGGTGACAAAATGTTCCAAACACACCCCATGCACAACTCCACCGGGGAAGGTGCCAGGAACGAATTCTGTTGGTAGTTTTTACACTACCATGGTAGGCATCTAAAAGACAGCACAAAAGTTGTTCTACCTGCTTTCTGGGCTGAGATGGGGAACCGCTGAATTTTGGAGTCGGCTGGTGACAAAATGTTCCAAAAACACCCCATGCACAACTCCACCGGGGAAGGTGCCAGACAGGAGTTCTCCTGGTAGTTTTTACATTGCTCCGGTAGGCATCTGAAAGACACCACAAAAGTTGTTCTTCCTGCTTTCTGGGCTGACATGGGGAACCGCTGAATTTTGGAGTCGGCCGGTGACAAAATGTTCCAAACACACCCCATGCACAACTCCACCGGGGAAGGTGCCAGACAGGAGTTCTCCTGGTAGTTTTTACACTACCTTGGTAGGCATTTGAAAGACACCACAAAACTTGTTCTACCTGCTTTCTGGGCTGAGATGGGGAACCGCTGAATTTTGGACTCGGCCGGTGACAAAATGTTCCAAACACACCCCATGCACAACTCCACTGGGGAAGGTGCCAGGAACGAATTCTTTTGGTAGTTTCTACACTACCTTGGTAGGCAGCTGAAAGGCACAAGAAAAGTTGTTGTACCTGCTTTCTGGGCTGAGATGGGGAACGGCTGAATTTTGGAGTCGGCCGGTGACAAAATGTTCCAAACACACCCCATGCACAACTCCACCGGGGAAGGTGCCAGACAAGAGTTCTCCTGGTAGTTTTTACATTGCTCCGGTAGGCATCTGAAAGACACCACAAAAGTTGTTCTACCTGCTTTCTGGGCTGAGATGGGGAACCGCTGAATTTTGGACTCGGCCGGTGACAAAATGTTCCAAACACACCCCCTGCACAACTCCACCGGGGAAGGTGCCAGACAGGAGTTCTCCTGGTAGTTTTTACACTACCTTGGTAGGCATCTGAAAGACACCACAAAAGTTGTTCTTCCTGCTTTCTGGGCTGACATGGGGAACCGCTGAATTTTGGAGTCGGCCGGTGACAAAATGTTCCAAACACACCCCATGCACAACTCCACCGGGGAAGGTGCCAGGCAGGAGTTCTCCTGGTAGTTTTTACACTACCTTGGTAGGCATTTGAAAGACACCACAAAACTTGTTCTACCTGCTTTCTGGGCTGAGATGGGGAACCGCTGAATTTTGGACTCGGCCGGTGACAAAATGTTCCAAACACACCCCATGCACAACTCCACCGGGGAAGGTGCCAGGAACGAATTCTTTTGGTAGTTTTTACACTACCTTGGTAGGCAGCTGAAAGGCACAAGAAAAGTTGTTGTACCTGCTTTCTGGGCTGAGATGGGGAACGGCTGAATTTTGGAGTCGGCCGGTGACAAAATGTTCCAAACACACCCCATGCACAACTCCACCGGGGAAGGTGCCAGACAAGAGTTCTCCTGGTAGTTTTTACATTGCTCCGGTAGGCATCTGAAAGACACCACAAAAGTTGTTCTACCTGCTTTCTGGGCTGAGATGGGGAACCGCTGAATTTTGGACTCGGCCGGTGACAAAATGTTCCAAACACACCCCCTGCACAACTCCACCGGGGAAGGTGCCAGACAAGAGTTCTCCTGGTAGTTTTTACATTGCTCCGGTAGGCATCTGAAAGACACCACAAAAGTTGTTCTACCTGCTTTCTGGGCTGAGATGGGGAACCGCTGAATTTTGGAGTTGGCCGGTGACAAAATGTTCCAAACACACCCCATGCACAACTCCACCACGGAAGGTGCCAGACAGGAGTTCTCTTGGTAGTTTTTACACTACCTTGGTAGGCATCTGAAAGGCACCATAAAAGTTGTTCTACCTGCTTTGTGGGCTGAGATGGGGAACCGCTGAATTTTGGAGTCGGCTGGTGACAAAATGTTCCAAACACACCCCATGCACAACTCCACCACGGAAGGTGCCAGACAGGAGTTCTCCTGGTAGTTTTTACACTACCTTGGTAGGCATCTGAAAGACACCACAAAAGTTGTTCTACCTGCTTTCTGGGCTGAGATGGGGAATCGCTGAATTTTGGACTCGGCCGGTGACAAAATGTTCCAAACACACCCCATGCACAACTCCACCGGGGAAGGTGCCAGGAACGAATTCTGTTGGTAGTTTTTACACTACCTTGGTAGGCAGCTGAAAGGCACCACAAAAGTTGTTCTACCTGCTTTCTGGGCTGAGATGGGGAACCGCTGAATTTTGGAGTCGGCTGGTGACAAAATGTTCCAAACACACCCCATGCACAACTCCACCACGGAAGGTGCCAGACAGGAGTTCTCCTGGTAGTTTTTACACTACCTTGGTAGGCATCTGAAAGGCACCACAAAAGTTGTTCTACCTGCTTTCTGGGCTGAGATGGGGAAACGCTGAATTTTGGAGTCGGCTGGTGACAAAATGTTCCAAACACACCCCATGCACAACTCCACCGGGGAAGGTGCCAGACAGGAGTTCTCCTGGTAGTTTTTACATTGCTCCGGTAGGCATCTGAAAGACACCACAAAAGTTGTTCTACCTGCTTTCTGGGCTGAGATGGGGAACCGCTGAATTTTGGACTCGGCTGGTGACAAAATGTTCCAAACACACCCCATGCACAACTCCACCGGGGAAGGTGCCAGACAGGAGTTCTCTTGGTAGTTTTTACACTACCTTGGTAGGCAGCTGAAAGGCACCACAAAAGTTGTTCTACCTGCTTTCTGGGCTGAGATGGGGAACCGCTGAATTTTGGACTCGGCTGGTGACAAAATGTTCCAAACACACCCCATGCACAACTCCACCACGGAAGGTGCCAGACAGGAGTTCTCTTGGTAGTTTTTACACTACCTTGGTAGGCAGCTGAAAGACACCACAAAAGTTGTTCTACCTGCTTTCTGGGCTGAGATGGGGAACCGCTGAATTTTGGAGTCGGCTGGTGACAAAATGTTCCAAACACACCCCATGCAAAACTCCACCACGGAAGGTGCCAGACAGGAGTTCTCCTGGTAGTTTTTACACTACCTTGGTAGGCAGCTGAAAGACACCAGAAAAGTTGTTCTACCTGCTTTCTGGGCTGAGATGGGGAATCGCTGAATTTTGGACTCGGCTGGTGACAAAATGTTCCAAACACACCCCATGCACAACTCCACCGGGGAAGGTGCCAGACAGGAGTTCTCCTGGTAGTTTTTACATTGCTCCGGTAGGCATCTGAAAGACACCACAAAAGTTGTTCTACCTGCTTTCTGGGCTGAGATGGGGAACCGCTGAATTTTGGACTCGGCCGGTGACAAAATGTTCCACAGACACCCCATGCACAACTCCACCGGGGAAGGAGCCAGGAACGAATTCTGTTGGTAATTTTTACACTACCTTGATAGGCAGCTGAAAGGCACAAGAAAAGTTGTTGTACCTGCTTTCTGGGCTGAGATGGGGAACCGCTGAATTTTGGAGTCGGCCGTTGACAAAATGTTCCAAACACACCCCATGCACAACTCCACCGGGGAAGGTGCCAGACAGGAGTTCTCCTGGTAGTTTTTACACTACCTTGGTAGGCATCTGAAAGACACCACAAAAGTTGTTCTACCTGCTTTCTGGGCTGAGATGGGGAAACGCTGAATTTTGGAGTCGGCTGGTGACAAAATGTTCCAAACACACCCCATGCACAACTCCACCGGGGAAGGTGCCAGACAGGAGTTCTCCTGGTAGTTTTTACACTACCTTGGTAGGCATCTGAAAGACACCACAAAAGTTGTTCTACCTGCTTTCTGGGCTGAGATGGGGAACCGCTGAATTTTGGACTCGGCTGGTGACAAAATGTTCCAAACACACCCCATGCACAACTCCACCGGGGAAGGTGCCAGACAGGAGTTCTCCTGTTAGTTTTTACATTGCTCCGGTAGGCATCTGAAAGACACCACAAAAGTTGTTCTACCTGCCTTCTGGGCTGAGATGGGGAAACGCTGAATTTTGGACTCGGCCGGTGACAAAATGTTCCAAACACACCCCATGCACAACTCCACCGGGGAAGGTGCCAGGAACGAATTTTTTTGGTAGTTTTTACACTACCTTGGTAGGCAGCTGAAAGGCACCACAAAAGTTGTTCTTCCTGCTTTCTGGGCTGAGATGGGGAAACGCTGAATTTTGGAGTCGGCCGGTGACAAAATGTTCCAAAAACACCCCATGCACAACTCCACCGGGGAAGGTGCCAGACAGGAGTTCTCTTAGTAGTTTTTACACTACCTTGGTAGGCATCTAAAAGACACCACAAAAGTTGTTCTACCTGCTTTCTGGGCTGAGATGGGGAAACGCTGAATTTTGGACTCGGCTGGTGACAAAATGTTCCAAACACACCCCATGCTCAACTCCACCACGGAAGGTGCCAGACAGGAGTTCTCCTGGTAGTTTTTACATTGCTCCGGTAGGCATCTGAAAGACACCACAAAAGTTGTTCTACCTGCTTTCTGGGCTGAGATGGGGAAACGCTGAATTTTGGAGTCGGCTGGTGACAAAATGTTCCAAACACACCCCATGCACAACTCCACCGGGGAAGGTGCCAGACAGGAGTTCTCCTGGTAGTTTTTACACTACCTTGGTAGGCAGCTGAAAGACACCACAAAAGTTGTTCTACCTGCTTTCTGGGCTGAGATGGGGAAACGCTGAATTTTGGACTCGGCTGGTGACAAAATGTTCCAAACACACCCCATGTACAACTCCACCGGGGAAGGTGCCAGGAACGAATTCTGTTGGTAGTTTTTACACTACCTTGGTAGGCAGCTGAAAGGCACCACAAAACTTGTTCTACCTGCTTTCTGGGCTGAGATGGGGAAACGCTGAATTTTGGACTCGGCTGGTGACAAAATGTTCCAAACACACCCCATGCACAACTCCACCACGGAAGGTGCCAGACAGGAGTTCTCCTGGTAGTTTTTACACTACCTTGGTAGGCATCTGAAAGACACCAGAAAAGTTGTTCTACCTGCTTTCTGGGCTGAGATGGGGAATCGCTGAATTTTGGACTCGGCCGGTGACAAAATGTTCCAAACACACCCCATGCACAACTCCACCGGGGAAGGTGCCAGACAGGAGTTCTCCTGGTAGTTTTTACATTGCTCCGGTAGGCATCAGAAAGACACCACAAAAGTTGTTGTACCTGCTTTGTGGGCTGAGATGGGGAACCGCTGAATTTTGGACTCGGCCGGTGACAAAATGTTCCTCAGACAGCCCATGCACAACTCCACCGGGGAAGGAGCCAGGAACGAATTCTGTTGGTAATTTTTACACTACCTTGATAGGCAGCTGAAAGGCACAAGAAAAGTTGTTGTACCTGCTTTCTGGGCTGAGATGGGGAATCGCTGAATTTTGGAGTCGGCCGGTGACAAAATGTTCCAAACACACCCCATGCACAACTCCACCGGGGAAGGTGCCAGACAGGAGTTCTCCTGGTAGTTTTTACACTACCTTGGTAGGCATCTGAAAGGCACCACAAAACTTGTTCTACCTGCTTTCTGGGCTGAGATGGGGAACCGCTGAATTTTGGACTCGGCCGGTGACAAAATGTTCCAAACACACCCCCTGCACAACTCCACCGGGGAAGGTGCCAGACAGGAGTTCTCCTGGTAGTTTTTACATTGCTCCGGTAGGCATCTGAAAGACACCACAAAAGTTGTTCTACCTGCTTTCTGGGCTGAGATGGGGAACCGCTGAATTTTGGAGTCGGCCGGTGACAAAATGTTCCAAACACACCCCATGCTCAACTCCACCACGGAAGGTGCCAGACAGGAGTTCTCTTGGTAGTTTTTACACTACCTTGGTAGGCAGCTGAAAGGCACCACAAAAGTTGTTCTACCTGCTTTGTGGGCTGAGATAGGGAACCGCTGAATTTTGGAGTCGGCTGGTGACAAAATGTTCCAAACACACCCCATGCACAACTCCACCGGGGAAGGTGCCAGACAGGAGTTCTCCTGGTAGTTTTTACACTACCTTGGTAGGCATCTGAAAGACACCAGAAAAGTTGTTCTACCTGCTTTCTGGGCTGAGATGGGGAATCGCTGAATTTTGGACTTGGCCGGTGACAAAATGTTCCAAACACACCCCCTGCACAACTCCACCGGGGAAGGTGCCAGGCAGGAGTTCTCCTGGTAGTTTTTACACTACCTTGGTAGGCAGCTGAAAGGCACCACAAAAGTTGTTCTACCTGCTTTCTGGGCTGAGATGGGGAAACGCTGAATTTTGGAGTCGGCTGGTGACAAAATGTTCCAAACACACCCCATGCACAACTCCACCACGGAAGGTGCCAGACAGGAGTTCTCCTGGTAGTTTTTACACTACCTTGGTAGGCAGCTGAAAGACACCAGAAAAGTTGTTCTACCTGCTTTCTGGGCTGAGATGGGGAAACGCTGAATTTTGGACTCGGCCGGTGACAAAATGTTCCAAACACACCCCATGCACAACTCCACCGGGGAAGGTGCCAGACAGGAGTTCTCCTGGTAGTTTTTACACTACCTTGGTAGGCATCTGAAAGGCACCACAAAAGTTGTTCTACCTGCTTTCTGGGCTGAGATGGGGAAACGCTGAATTTTGGACTCGGCCGGTGACAAAATGTTCCAAACACACCCCATGCACAACTCCACCGGGGAAGGTGCCAGACAGGAGTTCTCCTGGTAGTTTTTACACTACCTTGGTAGGCATCTGAAAGACACCACAAAAGTTGTTCTACCTGCTTTCTGGGCTGAGATGGGGAACCGCTGAATTTTGGAGTCGGCCGGTGACAAAATGTTCCAAACACACCCCATGCACAACTCCACCGGGGAAGGTGCCAGGAACGAATTCTGTTGGTAGTTTTTACACTACCTTGGTAGGCATCTAAAAGACAGCACAAAAGTTGTTCTACCTGCTTTCTGGGCTGAGATGGGGAACCGCTGAATTTTGGAGTCGGCTGGTGACAAAATGTTCCAAAAACACCCCATGCACAACTCCACCGGGGAAGGTGCCAGACAGGAGTTCTCCTGGTAGTTTTTACATTGCTCCGGTAGGCATCTGAAAGACACCACAAAAGTTGTTCTTCCTGCTTTCTGGGCTGACATGGGGAACCGCTGAATTTTGGAGTCGGCCGGTGACAAAATGTTCCAAACACACCCCATGCACAACTCCACCGGGGAAGGTGCCAGACAGGAGTTCTCCTGGTAGTTTTTACACTACCTTGGTAGGCATTTGAAAGACACCACAAAACTTGTTCTACCTGCTTTCTGGGCTGAGATGGGGAACCGCTGAATTTTGGACTCGGCCGGTGACAAAATGTTCCAAACACACCCCATGCACAACTCCACCGGGGAAGGTGCCAGGAACGAATTCTTTTGGTAGTTTCTACACTACCTTGGTAGGCAGCTGAAAGGCACAAGAAAAGTTGTTGTACCTGCTTTCTGGGCTGAGATGGGGAACGGCTGAATTTTGGAGTCGGCCGGTGACAAAATGTTCCAAACACACCCCATGCACAACTCCACCGGGGAAGGTGCCAGACAAGAGTTCTCCTGGTAGTTTTTACATTGCTCCGGTAGGCATCTGAAAGACACCACAAAAGTTGTTCTACCTGCTTTCTGGGCTGAGATGGGGAACCGCTGAATTTTGGACTCGGCCGGTGACAAAATGTTCCAAACACACCCCCTGCACAACTCCACCGGGGAAGGTGCCAGACAGGAGTTCTCCTGGTAGTTTTTACACTACCTTGGTAGGCATCTGAAAGACACCACAAAAGTTGTTCTTCCTGCTTTCTGGGCTGACATGGGGAACCGCTGAATTTTGGAGTCGGCCGGTGACAAAATGTTCCAAACACACCCCATGCACAACTCCACCGGGGAAGGTGCCAGGCAGGAGTTCTCCTGGTAGTTTTTACACTACCTTGGTAGGCATTTGAAAGACACCACAAAACTTGTTCTACCTGCTTTCTGGGCTGAGATGGGGAACCGCTGAATTTTGGACTCGGCCGGTGACAAAATGTTCCAAACACACCCCATGCACAACTCCACCGGGGAAGGTGCCAGGAACGAATTCTTTTGGTAGTTTTTACACTACCTTGGTAGGCAGCTGAAAGGCACAAGAAAAGTTGTTGTACCTGCTTTCTGGGCTGAGATGGGGAACGGCTGAATTTTGGAGTCGGCCGGTGACAAAATGTTCCAAACACACCCCATGCACAACTCCACCGGGGAAGGTGCCAGACAAGAGTTCTCCTGGTAGTTTTTACATTGCTCCGGTAGGCATCTGAAAGACACCACAAAAGTTGTTCTACCTGCTTTCTGGGCTGAGATGGGGAACCGCTGAATTTTGGACTCGGCCGGTGACAAAATGTTCCAAACACACCCCCTGCACAACTCCACCGGGGAAGGTGCCAGACAAGAGTTCTCCTGGTAGTTTTTACATTGCTCCGGTAGGCATCTGAAAGACACCACAAAAGTTGTTCTACCTGCTTTCTGGGCTGAGATGGGGAACCGCTGAATTTTGGAGTTGGCCGGTGACAAAATGTTCCAAACACACCCCATGCACAACTCCACCACGGAAGGTGCCAGACAGGAGTTCTCTTGGTAGTTTTTACACTACCTTGGTAGGCATCTGAAAGGCACCATAAAAGTTGTTCTACCTGCTTTGTGGGCTGAGATGGGGAACCGCTGAATTTTGGAGTCGGCTGGTGACAAAATGTTCCAAACACACCCCATGCACAACTCCACCACGGAAGGTGCCAGACAGGAGTTCTCCTGGTAGTTTTTACACTACCTTGGTAGGCATCTGAAAGACACCACAAAAGTTGTTCTACCTGCTTTCTGGGCTGAGATGGGGAATCGCTGAATTTTGGACTCGGCCGGTGACAAAATGTTCCAAACACACCCCATGCACAACTCCACCGGGGAAGGTGCCAGGAACGAATTCTGTTGGTAGTTTTTACACTACCTTGGTAGGCAGCTGAAAGGCACCACAAAAGTTGTTCTACCTGCTTTCTGGGCTGAGATGGGGAACCGCTGAATTTTGGAGTCGGCTGGTGACAAAATGTTCCAAACACACCCCATGCACAACTCCACCACGGAAGGTGCCAGACAGGAGTTCTCCTGGTAGTTTTTACACTACCTTGGTAGGCATCTGAAAGACACCAGAAAAGTTGTTCTACCTGCTTTCTGGGCTGAGATGGGGAATCGCTGAATTTTGGACTCGGCCGGTGACAAAATGTTCCAAACACACCCCATGCTCAACTCCACCACGGAAGGTGCCAGACAGGAGTTCTCCTGGTAGTTTTTACATTGCTCCGGTAGGCATCTGAAAGACACCACAAAAGTTGTTCTACCTGCTTTCTGGGCTGAGATGGGGAAACGCTGAATTTTGGACTCGGCCGGTGACAAAATGTTCCAAACACACCCCATGCACAACTCCCGGGGAAGGCGCCAGGAACGAATTCTTTTGGTAGTTTTTTACACTACCTTGGTAGGCATTTGAAAGGCACCACAAAAGTTGTTCTTCCTGCTTTCTGGGCTGAGATGGGGAACCGCTGAATTTTGGAGTCGGCTGGTTGACAAAATGTTCCAAACACACCCCATGCACAACTCCACCGGGGAAGGTGCCAGACAGGAGTTCTCTTAGTAGTTTTTACACTACCTTGGTAGGCATCTAAAAGACACCACAAAAGTTGTTCTACCTGCTTTCTGGGCTGAGATGGGGAAACGCTGAATTTTGGAGTCGGCTGGTGACAAAATGTTCCAAACACACCCCATGCTCAACTCCACCACGGAAGGTGCCAGACAGGAGTTCTCCTGGTAGTTTTTACATTGCTCCGGTAGGCATCTGAAAGACACCACAAAAGTTGTTCTACCTGCTTTCTGGGCTGAGATGGGGAAACGCTGAATTTTGGACTCGGCCGGTGACAAAAAGTTCCGAACACACCCCATGCACAACTCCACCGGGGAAGGTGCCAGACAGGAGTTCTCCTGGTAGTTTTTACACTACCTTGGTAGGCAGCTGAAAGACACCACAAAAGTTGTTCTACCTGCTTTCTGGGCTGAGATGGGGAAACGCTGAATTTTGGACTCGGCTGGTGACAAAATGTTCCAAACACACCCCATGCACAACTCACCACGGAAGGTGCCAGACAGGAGTTCTCCTGGTAGTTTTTACACTACCTTGGTAGGCATCTGAAAGGCACCACAAAAGTTGTTCTACCTGCTTCTGGGCTGAGATGGGGAAACGCTGAATTTTGGAGTCGGCTGGTGACAAAATGTTCCAAACACACCCCATGCACAACTCCACCGGGGAAGGTGCCAGACAGGAGTTCTCCTGGTAGTTTTTACATTGCTCCGGTAGGCATCTGAAAGACACCACAAAAGTTGTTCTACCTGCTTTCTGGGCTGAGATGGGGAACCGCTGAATTTTGGACTCGGCTGGTGACAAAATGTTCCAAACACACCCCATGCACAACTCCACCGGGGAAGGTGCCAGACAGGAGTTCTCTTGGTAGTTTTTACACTACCTTGGTAGGCAGCTGAAAGGCACCACAAAAGTTGTTCTACCTGCTTTCTGGGCTGAGATGGGGAACCGCTGAATTTTGGACTCGGCTGGTGACAAAATGTTCCAAACACACCCCATGCACAACTCCACCACGGAAGGTGCCAGACAGGAGTTCTCTTGGTAGTTTTTACACTACCTTGGTAGGCAGCTGAAAGACACCACAAAAGTTGTTCTACCTGCTTTCTGGGCTGAGATGGGGAACCGCTGAATTTTGGAGTCGGCTGGTGACAAAATGTTCCAAACACACCCCATGCAAAACTCCACCACGGAAGGTGCCAGACAGGAGTTCTCCTGGTAGTTTTTACACTACCTTGGTAGGCAGCTGAAAGACACCAGAAAAGTTGTTCTACCTGCTTTCTGGGCTGAGATGGGGAATCGCTGAATTTTGGACTCGGCTGGTGACAAAATGTTCCAAACACACCCCATGCACAACTCCACCGGGGAAGGTGCCAGACAGGAGTTCTCCTGGTAGTTTTTACATTGCTCCGGTAGGCATCTGAAAGACACCACAAAAGTTGTTCTACCTGCTTTCTGGGCTGAGATGGGGAACCGCTGAATTTTGGACTCGGCCGGTGACAAAATGTTCCACAGACACCCCATGCACAACTCCACCGGGGAAGGAGCCAGGAACGAATTCTGTTGGTAATTTTTACACTACCTTGATAGGCAGCTGAAAGGCACAAGAAAAGTTGTTGTACCTGCTTTCTGGGCTGAGATGGGGAACCGCTGAATTTTGGAGTCGGCCGTTGACAAAATGTTCCAAACACACCCCATGCACAACTCCACCGGGGAAGGTGCCAGACAGGAGTTCTCCTGGTAGTTTTTACACTACCTTGGTAGGCATCTGAAAGACACCACAAAAGTTGTTCTACCTGCTTTCTGGGCTGAGATGGGGAAACGCTGAATTTTGGAGTCGGCTGGTGACAAAATGTTCCAAACACACCCCATGCACAACTCCACCGGGGAAGGTGCCAGACAGGAGTTCTCCTGGTAGTTTTTACACTACCTTGGTAGGCATCTGAAAGACACCACAAAAGTTGTTCTACCTGCTTTCTGGGCTGAGATGGGGAACCGCTGAATTTTGGACTCGGCTGGTGACAAAATGTTCCAAACACACCCCATGCACAACTCCACCACGGAAGGTGCCAGACAGGAGTTCTCCTGTTAGTTTTTACATTGCTCCGGTAGGCATCTGAAAGACACCACAAAAGTTGTTCTACCTGCTTTCTGGGCTGAGATGGGGAAACGCTGAATTTTGGACTCGGCCGGTGACAAAATGTTCCAAACACACCCCATGCACAACTCCACCGGGGAAGGTGCCAGGAACGAATTTTTTTGGTAGTTTTTACACTACCTTGGTAGGCAGCTGAAAGGCACCACAAAAGTTGTTCTTCCTGCTTTCTGGGCTGAGATGGGGAAACGCTGAATTTTGGAGTCGGCCGGTGACAAAATGTTCCAAAAACACCCCATGCACAACTCCACCGGGGAAGGTGCCAGACAGGAGTTCTCTTAGTAGTTTTTACACTACCTTGGTAGGCATCTAAAAGACACCACAAAAGTTGTTCTACCTGCTTTCTGGGCTGAGATGGGGAAACGCTGAATTTTGGACTCGGCTGGTGACAAAATGTTCCAAACACACCCCATGCTCAACTCCACCACGGAAGGTGCCAGACAGGAGTTCTCCTGGTAGTTTTTACATTGCTCCGGTAGGCATCTGAAAGACACCACAAAAGTTGTTCTACCTGCTTTCTGGGCTGAGATGGGGAAACGCTGAATTTTGGACTCGGCTGGTGACAAAATGTTCCAAACACACCCCATGCACAACTCCACCGGGGAAGGTGCCAGACAGGAGTTCTCCTGGTAGTTTTTACACTACCTTGGTAGGCAGCTGAAAGACACCACAAAAGTTGTTCTACCTGCTTTCTGGGCTGAGATGGGGAAACGCTGAATTTTGGACTCGGCTGGTGACAAAATGTTCCAAACACACCCCATGTACAACTCCACCGGGGAAGGTGCCAGGAACGAATTCTGTTGGTAGTTTTTACACTACCTTGGTAGGCAGCTGAAAGGCACCACAAAACTTGTTCTACCTGCTTTCTGGGCTGAGATGGGGAAACGCTGAATTTTGGACTCGGCTGGTGACAAAATGTTCCAAACACACCCCCTGCACAACTCCACCGGGGAAGGTGCCAGACAGGAGTTCTCCTGGTAGTTTTTACATTGCTCCGGTAGGCATCTGAAAGACACCACAAAAGTTGTTCTACCTGCTTTCTGGGCTGAGATGGGGAACCGCTGAATTTTGGAGTCGGCCGGTGACAAAATGTTCCAAACACACCCCATGCTCAACTCCACCACGGAAGGTGCCAGACAGGAGTTCTCTTGGTAGTTTTTACACTACCTTGGTAGGCAGCTGAAAGGCACCACAAAAGTTGTTCTACCTGCTTTGTGGGCTGAGATAGGGAACCGCTGAATTTTGGAGTCGGCTGGTGACAAAATGTTCCAAACACACCCCATGCACAACTCCACCGGGGAAGGTGCCAGACAGGAGTTCTCCTGGTAGTTTTTACACTACCTTGGTAGGCATCTGAAAGACACCAGAAAAGTTGTTCTACCTGCTTTCTGGGCTGAGATGGGGAATCGCTGAATTTTGGACTTGGCCGGTGACAAAATGTTCCAAACACACCCCCTGCACAACTCCACCGGGGAAGGTGCCAGGCAGGAGTTCTCCTGGTAGTTTTTACACTACCTTGGTAGGCAGCTGAAAGGCACCACAAAACTTGTTCTACCTGCTTTGTGGGCTGAGATGGGGAAACGCTGAATTTTGGAGTCGGCTGGTGACAAAATGTTCCAAACACACCCCATGCACAACTCCACCACGGAAGGTGCCAGACAGGAGTTCTCCTGGTAGTTTTTACACTACCTTGGTAGGCATCTGAAAGACACCAGAAAAGTTGTTCTACCTGCTTTCTGGGCTGAGATGGGGAATCGCTGAATTTTGGACTCGGCCGGTGACAAAATGTTCCAAACACACCCCATGCACAACTCCACCGGGGAAGGTGCCAGACAGGAGTTCTCCTGGTAGTTTTTACATTGCTCCGGTAGGCATCTGAAAGACACGACAAAAGTTGTTCTACCTGCTTTCTGGGCTGAGATGGGGAACCGCTGAATTTTGGACTCGGCCGGTGACAAAATGTTCCACAGACACCCCATGCACAACTCCACCGGGGAAGGAGCCAGGAACGAATTCTGTTGGTAATTTTTACACTACCTTGATAGGCAGCTGAAAGGCACAAGAAAAGTTGTTGTACCTGCTTTCTGGGCTGAGATGGGGAACCGCTGAATTTTGGAGTCGGCCGTTGACAAAATGTTCCAAACACACCCCATGCACAACTCCACCGGGGAAGGTGCCAGACAGGAGTTCTCCTGGTAGTTTTTACACTACCTTGGTAGGCATCTGAAAGACACCACAAAAGTTGTTCTACCTGCTTTCTGGGCTGAGATGGGGAAACGCTGAATTTGGAGTCGGCTGGTGACAAAATGTTCCAAACACACCCCATGCACAACTTCACCGGGGAAGGTGCCAGACAGGAGTTCTCCTGGTAGTTTTTACACTACCTTGGTAGGCATCTAAAAGGCACCACAAAAGTTGTTGTACCTGCTTTCTGGGCTGAGATGGGGAACCGCTGAATTTTGGACTCGGCCGGTGACAAAATGTTCCAAACACACCCCATGCTCAACTCCACCACGGAAGGTGCCAGACAGGAGTTCTCCTGGTAGTTTTTACATTGCTCCGGTAGGCATCTGAAAGACACCACAAAAGTTGTTCTACCTGCTTTCTGGGCTGAGATGGGGAACCGCTGAATTTTGGACTCGGCCGGTGACAAAATGTTCCAAACACACCCCATGCACAACTCCACCGGGGAAGGTGCCAGACAGGAGTTCTCCTGGTAGTTTTTACACTACCTTGGTAGGCATCTGAAAGGCACCACAAAAGTTGTTCTACCTGCTTTCTGGGCTGAGATGGGGAAACGCTGAATTTTGGAGTCGGCTGGTGACAAAATGTTCCAAACACACCCATGTACAACTCCACCGGGGAAGGTGCCAGGAACGAATTCTGTTGGTAGTTTTTACACTACCTTGGTAGGCAGCTGAAAGGCACAAGAAAAGAAGTTGTACCAGCTTTGTGGGCTGAGATGGGGAACCGCTGAATTTTGGAGTCGGCCGTTGACAAAATGTTCCAAACACACCCCATGCACAACTCCACCGGGGAAGGTGCCAGACAGGAGTTCTCTTGGTAGTTTTTACACTACCTTGGTAGGCAGCTGAAAGGCACCACAAAAGTTGTTCTACCTGCTTTCTGGGCTGAGATGGGGAAACGCTGAATTTTGGACTCGGCTGGTGACAAAATGTTCCAAACACACCCCATGCACAACTCCACCGGGGGGAAGGTGCCAGACAGGATTCTCTTGGTAGTTTTTACAGTACCTTGGTAGGCATCTGAAAGACACCACAAAAGTTGTTCTACCTGCTTTCTGGGCTGAGATGGGGAACCGCTGAATTTTGGACTCGGCCGGTGACAAAATGTTCCAAACACACCCCATGCACAACTCCACCGGGGAAGGTGCCAGGAACGAATTTTTTTGGTAGTTTTTACACTACCTTGGTAGGCAGCTGAAAGGCACCACAAAAGTTGTTCTTCCTGCTTTCTGGGCTGAGATGGGGAAACGCTGAATTTTGGAGTCGGCCGGTGACAAAATGTTCCAAAAACACCCCATGCACAACTCCACCGGGGAAGGTGCCAGACAGGAGTTCTCCTGGTAGTTTTTACACTACCTTGGTAGGCATCTGAAAGACACCACAAAAGTTGTTCTACCTGCTTTCTGGGCTGAGATGGGGAAACGCTGAATTTTGGAGTCGGCTGGTGACAAAATGTTCCAAACACACCCCATGCACAACTCCACCGGGGAAGGTGCCAGACAGGAGTTCTCCTGGTAGTTTTTACACTACCTTGGTAGGCATCTGAAAGACACCACAAAAGTTGTTCTACCTGCTTTCTGGGCTGAGATGGGAACCGCTGAATTTTGGACTCGGCTGGTGACAAAATGTTCCAAACACACCCAATGCACAACTCCACCACGGAAGGTGCCAGACAGGAGTTCTCCTGTTAGTTTTTACATTGCTCCGGTAGGCATCTGAAAGACACCACAAAAGTTGTTCTACCTGCTTTCTGGGCTGAGATGGGGGAAACGCTGAATTTTGGACTCGGCCGGTGACAAAATGTTCCAAACACACCCCATGCACAACTCCACCGGGGAAGGTGCCAGGAACGAATTTTTTTGGTAGTTTTTACACTACCTTGGTAGGCAGCTGAAAGGCACCACAAAAGTTGTTCTTCCTGCTTTCTGGGCTGAGATGGGGGAAACGCTGAATTTTGGAGTCGGCCGGTGACAAAATGTTCCAAAAACACCCCATGCACAACTCCCACCGGGGAAGGTGCCAGACAGGAGTTCTCTTAGTAGTTTTTACACTACCTTGGTAGGCATCTAAAGACACCACAAAAGTTGTTCTACTGCTTTCTGGGCTGAGATGGGGAAACGCTGAATTTTGGACTCGGCTGGTGACAAAATGTTCCAAACACACCCCATGCTCAACTCCACCACGGAAGGTGCCAGACAGGAGTTCTCCTGGTAGTTTTTACATTGCTCCGGTAGGCATCTGAAAGACACCACAAAAGTTGTTCTACCTGCTTTCTGGGCTGAGATGGGGAAACGCTGAATTTTGGACTCGGCTGGTGACAAAATGTTCCAAACACACCCCATGCACAACTCCACCGGGGAAGGTGCCAGACAGGAGTTCTCCTGGTAGTTTTTACACTACCTTGGTAGGCAGCTGAAAGACACCACAAAGTTGTTCTACCTGCTTTCTGGGCTGAGATGGGGAAACGCTGAATTTTGGACTCGGCTGGTGACAAAATGTTCCAAACACACCCCATGTACAACTCCACCGGGGAAGGTGCCAGGAACGAATTCTGTTGGTAGTTTTTACACTACCTTGTAGGCAGCTGAAAGGCACCACAAAACTTGTTCTACCTGCTTTCTGGGCTGAGATGGGGAAACGCTGAATTTTGGACTCGGCTGGTGACAAAATGTTCCAAACACACCCCCTGCACAACTCCACCGGGGAAGGTGCCAGACAGGAGTTCTCCTGGTAGTTTTTACATTGCTCCGGTAGGCATCTGAAAGACACCACAAAAGTTGTTCTACCCTGCTTTCTGGGCTGAGATGGGGAACCGCTGAATTTTGGAGTCGGCCGGTGACAAAATGTTCCAAACACACCCCATGCTCAACTCCACCACGGAAGGTGCCAGACAGGAGTTCTCTTGGTAGTTTTTACACTACCTTGGTAGGCAGCTGAAAGGCACCACAAAAGTTGTTCTACCTGCTTTGTGGGCTGAGATAGGGAACCGCTGAATTTTGGAGTCGGCTGGTGACAAAATGTTCCAAACACACCCCATGCACAACTCCACCGGGGAAGGTGCCAGACAGGAGTTCTCCTGGTAGTTTTTACACTACCTTGGTAGGCATCTGAAAGACACCAGAAAAGTTGTTCTACCTGCTTTCTGGGCTGAGATGGGGAATCGCTGAATTTTGGACTTGGCCGGTGACAAAATGTTCCAAACACACCCCCTGCACAACTCCACCGGGGAAGGTGCCAGGCAGGAGTTCTCCTGGTAGTTTTTACACTACCTTGGTAGGCAGCTGAAAGGCACCACAAAACTTGTTCTACCTGCTTTGTGGGCTGAGATGGGGAAACGCTGAATTTTGGAGTCGGCTGGTGACAAAATGTTCCAAACACACCCCATGCACAACTCCACCACGGAAGGTGCCAGACAGGAGTTCTCCTGGTAGTTTTTACACTACCTTGGTAGGCATCTGAAAGACACCAGAAAAGTTGTTCTACCTGCTTTCTGGGCTGAGATGGGGAATCGCTGAATTTTGGACTCGGCCGGTGACAAAATGTTCCAAACACACCCCATGCACAACTCCACCGGGGAAGGTGCCAGACAGGAGTTCTCCTGGTAGTTTTTACATTGCTCCGGTAGGCATCTGAAAGACACGACAAAAGTTGTTCTACCTGCTTTCTGGGCTGAGATGGGGAACCGCTGAATTTTGGACTCGGCCGGTGACAAAATGTTCCACAGACACCCCATGCACAACTCCACCGGGGAAGGAGCCAGGAACGAATTCTGTTGGTAATTTTTACACTACCTTGATAGGCAGCTGAAAGGCACAAGAAAAGTTGTTGTACCTGCTTTCTGGGCTGAGATGGGGAACCGCTGAATTTTGGAGTCGGCCGTTGACAAAATGTTCCAAACACACCCCATGCACAACTCCACCGGGGAAGGTGCCAGACAGGAGTTCTCCTGGTAGTTTTTACACTACCTTGGTAGGCATCTGAAAGACACCACAAAAGTTGTTCTACCTGCTTTCTGGGCTGAGATGGGGAAACGCTGAATTTTGGAGTCGGCTGGTGACAAAATGTTCCAAACACACCCCATGCACAACTTCACCGGGGAAGGTGCCAGACAGGAGTTCTCCTGGTAGTTTTTACACTACCTTGGTAGGCATCTAAAAGGCACCACAAAAGTTGTTGTACCTGCTTTCTGGGCTGAGATGGGGAACCGCTGAATTTTGGACTCGGCCGGTGACAAAATGTTCCAAACACACCCCATGCTCAACTCCACCACGGAAGGTGCCAGACAGGAGTTCTCCTGGTAGTTTTTACATTGCTCCGGTAGGCATCTGAAAGACACCACAAAAGTTGTTCTACCTGCTTTCTGGGCTGAGATGGGGAACCGCTGAATTTTGGACTCGGCCGGTGACAAAATGTTCCAAACACACCCCATGCACAACTCCACCGGGGAAGGTGCCAGACAGGAGTTCTCCTGGTAGTTTTTACACTACCTTGGTAGGCATCTGAAAGGCACCACAAAAGTTGTTCTACCTGCTTTCTGGGCTGAGATGGGGAAACGCTGAATTTTGGAGTCGGCTGGTGACAAAATGTTCCAAACACACCCCATGTACAACTCCACCGGGGAAGGTGCCAGGAACGAATTCTGTTGGTAGTTTTTACACTACCTTGGTAGGCAGCTGAAAGGCACAAGAAAAGAAGTTGTACCAGCTTTGTGGGCTGAGATGGGGAACCGCTGAATTTTGGACTCGGCCGGTGACAAAATGTTCCAAACACACCCCATGCACAACTCCACCGGGGAAGGTGCCAGACAGGAGTTCTCTTGGTAGTTTTTACACTACCTTGGTAGGCAGCTGAAAGGCACCACAAAAGTTGTTCTACCTGCTTTCTGGGCTGAGATGGGGAAACGCTGAATTTTGGACTCGGCTGGTGACAAAATGTTCCAAACACACCCCATGCACAACTCCACCGGGGAAGGTGCCAGACAGGAGTTCTCTTGGTAGTTTTTACAGTACCTTGGTAGGCATCTGAAAGACACCACAAAAGTTGTTCTACCTGCTTTCTGGGCTGAGATGGGGAACCGCTGAATTTTGGACTCGGCCGGTGACAAAATGTTCCAAACACACCCCATGCACAACTCCACCGGGGAAGGTGCCAGGAACGAATTTTTTTGGTAGTTTTTACACTACCTTGGTAGGCAGCTGAAAGGCACCACAAAAGTTGTTCTTCCTGCTTTCTGGGCTGAGATGGGGAAACGCTGAATTTTGGAGTCGGCCGGTGACAAAATGTTCCAAAAACACCCCATGCACAACTCCACCGGGGAAGGTGCCAGACAGGAGTTCTCTTAGTAGTTTTTACACTACCTTGGTAGGCATCTAAAAGACACCACAAAAGTTGTTCTACCTGCTTTCTGGGCTGAGATGGGGAAACGCTGAATTTTGGACTCGGCTGGTGACAAAATGTTCCAAACACACCCCATGCTCAACTCCACCACGGAAGGTGCCAGACAGGAGTTCTCCTGGTAGTTTTTACATTGCTCCGGTAGGCATCTGAAAGACACCACAAAAGTTGTTCTACCTGCTTTCTGGGCTGAGATGGGGAAACGCTGAATTTTGGACTCGGCTGGTGACAAAATGTTCCAAACACACCCCATGCACAACTCCACCGGGGAAGGTGCCAGACAGGAGTTCTCCTGGTAGTTTTTACACTACCTTGGTAGGCAGCTGAAAGACACCACAAAAGTTGTTCTACCTGCTTTCTGGGCTGAGATGGGGAAACGCTGAATTTTGGACTCGGCTGGTGACAAAATGTTCCAAACACACCCCATGTACAACTCCACCGGGGAAGGTGCCAGGAACGAATTCTGTTGGTAGTTTTTACACTACCTTGGTAGGCAGCTGAAAGGCACCACAAAACTTGTTCTACCTGCTTTCTGGGCTGAGATGGGGAAACGCTGAATTTTGGACTCGGCTGGTGACAAAATGTTCCAAACACACCCCCTGCACAACTCCACCGGGGAAGGTGCCAGACAGGAGTTCTCCTGGTAGTTTTTACATTGCTCCGGTAGGCATCTGAAAGACACCACAAAAGTTGTTCTACCTGCTTTCTGGGCTGAGATGGGGAACCGCTGAATTTTGGAGTCGGCCGGTGACAAAATGTTCCAAACACACCCCATGCTCAACTCCACCACGGAAGGTGCCAGACAGGAGTTCTCTTGGTAGTTTTTACACTACCTTGGTAGGCAGCTGAAAGGCACCACAAAAGTTGTTCTACCTGCTTTGTGGGCTGAGATAGGGAACCGCTGAATTTTGGAGTCGGCTGGTGACAAAATGTTCCAAACACACCCCATGCACAACTCCACCGGGGAAGGTGCCAGACAGGAGTTCTCCTGGTAGTTTTTACACTACCTTGGTAGGCATCTGAAAGACACCAGAAAAGTTGTTCTACCTGCTTTCTGGGCTGAGATGGGGAATCGCTGAATTTTGGACTTGGCCGGTGACAAAATGTTCCAAACACACCCCCTGCACAACTCCACCGGGGAAGGTGCCAGGCAGGAGTTCTCCTGGTAGTTTTTACACTACCTTGGTAGGCAGCTGAAAGGCACCACAAAACTTGTTCTACCTGCTTTGTGGGCTGAGATGGGGAAACGCTGAATTTTGGAGTCGGCTGGTGACAAAATGTTCCAAACACACCCCATGCACAACTCCACCACGGAAGGTGCCAGACAGGAGTTCTCCTGGTAGTTTTTACACTACCTTGGTAGGCATCTGAAAGACACCAGAAAAGTTGTTCTACCTGCTTTCTGGGCTGAGATGGGGAATCGCTGAATTTTGGACTCGGCCGGTGACAAAATGTTCCAAACACACCCCATGCACAACTCCACCGGGGAAGGTGCCAGACAGGAGTTCTCCTGGTAGTTTTTACATTGCTCCGGTAGGCATCTGAAAGACACGACAAAAGTTGTTCTACCTGCTTTCTGGGCTGAGATGGGGAACCGCTGAATTTTGGACTCGGCCGGTGACAAAATGTTCCACAGACACCCCATGCACAACTCCACCGGGGAAGGAGCCAGGAACGAATTCTGTTGGTAATTTTTACACTACCTTGATAGGCAGCTGAAAGGCACAAGAAAAGTTGTTGTACCTGCTTTCTGGGCTGAGATGGGGAACCGCTGAATTTTGGAGTCGGCCGTTGACAAAATGTTCCAAACACACCCCATGCACAACTCCACCGGGGAAGGTGCCAGACAGGAGTTCTCCTGGTAGTTTTTACACTACCTTGGTAGGCATCTGAAAGACACCACAAAAGTTGTTCTACCTGCTTTCTGGGCTGAGATGGGGAAACGCTGAATTTTGGAGTCGGCTGGTGACAAAATGTTCCAAACACACCCCATGCACAACTTCACCGGGGAAGGTGCCAGACAGGAGTTCTCCTGGTAGTTTTTACACTACCTTGGTAGGCATCTAAAAGGCACCACAAAAGTTGTTGTACCTGCTTTCTGGGCTGAGATGGGGAACCGCTGAATTTTGGACTCGGCCGGTGACAAAATGTTCCAAACACACCCATGCTCAACTCCACCACGGAAGGTGCCAGACAGGAGTTCTCCTGGTAGTTTTTACATTGCTCCGGTAGGCATCTGAAAGACACCACAAAAGTTGTTCTACCTGCTTTCTGGGCTGAGATGGGGAACCGCTGAATTTTGGACTCGGCCGGTGACAAAATGTTCCAAACACACCCCATGCACAACTCCACCGGGGAAGGTGCCAGACAGGAGTTCTCCTGGTAGTTTTTACACTACCTTGGTAGGCATCTGAAAGGCACCACAAAAGTTGTTCTACCTGCTTTCTGGGCTGAGATGGGGAAACGCTGAATTTTGGAGTCGGCTGGTGACAAAATGTTCCAAACACACCCCATGTACAACTCCACCGGGGAAGGTGCCAGGAACGAATTCTGTTGGTAGTTTTTACACTACCTTGGTAGGCAGCTGAAAGGCACAAGAAAAGAAGTTGTACCAGCTTTGTGGGCTGAGATGGGGAACCGCTGAATTTTGGAGTCGGCCGTTGACAAAATGTTCCAAACACACCCCATGCACAACTCCACCGGGGAAGGTGCCAGACAGGAGTTCTCTTGGTAGTTTTTACACTACCTTGGTAGGCAGCTGAAAGGCACCACAAAAGTTGTTCTACCTGCATTCTGGGCTGAGATGGGGAAACGCTGAATTTTGGACTCGGCTGGTGACAAAATGTTCCAAACACACCCCATGCACAACTCCACCGGGGAAGGTGCCAGACAGGAGTTCTCTTGGTAGTTTTTACAGTACCTTGGTAGGCATCTGAAAGACACCACAAAAGTTGTTCTACCTGCTTTCTGGGCTGAGATGGGGAACCGCTGAATTTTGGACTCGGCCGTTGACAAAATGTTCCAAACACACCCCATGCACAACTCCACCACGGAAGGTGCCAGACAGGAGTTCTCTTGGTAGTTTTTTACACTACCTTGGTAGGCAGCTGAAAGGCACAAGAAAAGTTGTTGTACCTGCTTTGTGGGCTGAGATGGGGAACCGCTGAATTTTGGACTCGGCCGGTGACAAAAAGTTCCAAACACACCCCATGCACAACTCCACCACGGAAGGTGCCAGACAGGAGTTCTCTTGGTAGTTTTTACACTACCTTGGTAGGCAGCTGAAAGGCACCACAAAAGTTGTTCTACCTGCTTTGTGGGCTGAGATGGGGAACCGCTGAATTTTGGACTCGGCTGGTGACAAAATGTTCCAAACACACCCCATGCACAACTCCACCGGGGAAGGTGCCAGACAGGAGTTCTCCTGGTAGTTTTTACACTACCTTGGTAGGCATCTGAAAGACACCACAAAAGTTGTTCTACCTGCTTTCTGGGCTGACATGGGGAATCGCTGAATTTTGGACTCGGCCGGTGACAAAATGTTCCAAACACACCCCATGCACAACTCCACCGGGGAAGGTGCCAGGCAGGAGTTCTCCTGGTAGTTTTTACACTACCTTGGTAGGCATCTGAAAGACACCAGAAAAGTTGTTGTACCTGCTTTCTGGGCTGAGATGGGGAAACGCTGAATTTTGGAGTCGGCTGGTGACAAAATGTTCCAAACACACCCCATGCACAACTCCACCGGGGAAGGTGCCAGACAGGAGTTCTCTTGGTAGTTTTTACATTGCTCCGGTAGGCATCTGAAAGACACCACAAAAGTTGTTCTACCTGCTTTCTGGGCTGAGATGGGGAACCGCTGAATTTTGGACTCGGCCGGTGACAAAATGTTCCAAACACACCCCATGTACAACTCCACCGGGGAAGGTGCCAGGAACGAATTCTGTTGGTAGTTTTTACACTACCTTGGTAGGCAGCTGAAAGGCACAAGAAAAGTTGTTGTACCTGCTTTCTGGGCTGAGATGGGGAAACGCTGAATTTTGGACTCGGCCGGTGACAAAATGTTCCAAACACACCCCATGCACAACTCCACCGGGGAAGGTGCCAGACAGGAGTTCTCCTGGTAGTTTTTACACTACCTTGGTAGGCATCTGAAAGGCACCACAAAAGTTGTTCTTCCTGCTTTCTGGGCTGAGATGGGGAACCGCTGAGTTTTGGACTCGGCCGGTGACAAAATGTTCCAAACACACCCCCTGCACAACTCCACCGGGGAAGGTGCCAGGAACGAATTCTTTTGGTAGTTTTTACACTACCTTGGTAGGCATTTGAAAGGCACCACAAAAGTTGTTCTTCCTGCTTTCTGGGCTGAGATGGGGAAACGCTGAATTTTGGAGTCGGCCGGTGACAAAATGTTCCAAACACACCCCATGCACAACTCCACCGGGGAAGGTGCCAGACAGGAGTTCTCTTAGTAGTTTTTACACTACCTTGGTAGGCATCTAAAAGGCACCACAAAAGTTGTTCTACCTGCTTTCTGGGCTGAGATGGGGAACCGCTGAATTTTGGACTCGGCTGGTGACAAAATGTTCCAAACACACCCCATGCTCAACTCCACCGGGGAAGGTGCCAGACAGGAGTTCTCCTGGTAGTTTTTACACTACCTTGGTAGGCATCTGAAAGACACCACAAAAGTTGTTCTACCTGCTTTCTGGGCTGAGATGGGGAAACGCTGAATTTTGGACTCGGCCGGTGACAAAATGTTCCAAACACACCCCATGCACAACTCCACCGGGGAAGGTGCCAGACAGGAGTTCTCCTGGTAGTTTTTACACTACCTTGGTAGGCAGCTGAAAGACACCACAAAAGTTGTTCTACCTGCTTTCTGGGCTGAGATGGGGAAACGCTGAATTTTGGACTCGGCTGCTGACAAAATGTTCCAAACACACCCCATGCACAACTCCACCGGGGAAGGTGCCAGACAGGAGTTCTCCTGGTAGTTTTTACACTACCTTGGTAGGCATTTGAAAGGCACCACAAAAATTGTTCTTCCTGCTTTCTGGGCTGAGATGGGGAAACGCTGAATTTTGGAGTCGGCCGGTGACAAAATGTTCCAAACACACCCCATGCACAACTCCACCGGGGAAGGTGCCAGACAGGAGTTCTCTTAGTAGTTTTTACACTACCTTGGTAGGCATCTAAAAGACACCACAAAAGTTGTTCTACCTGCTTTCTGGGCTGAGATGGGGAACCGCTGAATTTTGGAGTCGGCTGGTGACAAAATGTTCCAAACACACCCCATGCTCAACTCCACCACGGAAGGTGCCAGACAGGAGTTCTCCTGGTAGTTTTTACATTGCTCCGGTAGGCATCTGAAAGACACCACAAAAGTTGTTCTACCTGCTTTCTGGGCTGAGATGGGGAACCGCTGAATTTTGGACTCGGCCGGTGACAAAATGTTCCAAACACACCCCATGCACAACTCCACCGGGGAAGGTGCCAGACAGGAGTTCTCCTGGTAGTTTTTACACTACCTTGGTAGGCAGCTGAAAGACACCACAAAAGTTGTTCTACCTGCTTTCTGGGCTGAGATGGGGAACCGCTGAATTTTGGACTCGGCCGGTGACAAAATGTTCCAAACACACCCCATGCACAACTCCACCGGGGAAGGTGCCAGACAGGAGTTCTCCTGGTAGTTTTTACACTACCTTGGTAGGCATCTGAAAGGCACCACAAAAGTTGTTCTACCTGCTTTCTGGGCTGAGATGGGGAAACGCTGAATTTTGGAGTCGGCTGGTGACAAAATGTTCCAAACACACCCCATGTACAACTCCACCGGGGAAGGTGCCAGGAACGAATTCTGTTGGTAGTTTTTACACTACCTTGGTAGGCAGCTGAAAGGCACAAGAAAAGAAGTTGTACCAGCTTTGTGGGCTGAGATGGGGAACCGCTGAATTTTGGAGTCGGCCGTTGACAAAATGTTCCAAACACACCCCATGCACAACTCCACCGGGGAAGGTGCCAGACAGGAGTTCTCTTGGTAGTTTTTACACTACCTTGGTAGGCAGCTGAAAGGCACCACAAAACTTGTTCTACCTGCTTTGTGGGCTGAGATGGGGAACCGCTGAATTTTGGACTCGGCTGGTGACAAAATGTTCCAAACACACCCCATGCACAACTCCACCGGGGAAGGTGCCAGACAGGAGTTCTCTTGGTAGTTTTTACAGTACCTTGGTAGGCATCTGAAAGACACCACAAAAGTTGTTCTACCTGCTTTCTGGGCTGAGATGGGGAACCGCTGAATTTTGGACTCGGCTGGTGACAAAATGTTCCAAACACACCCCATGCACAACTCCACCACGGAAGGTGCCAGACAGGAGTTCTCTTGGTAGTTTTTACACTACCTTGGTAGGCAGCTGAAAGGCAAAAGAAAAGTTGTTGTACCTGCTTTGTGGGCTGAGATGGGGAACCGCTGAATTTTGGACTCGGCCTGTGACAAAATGTTCCAAACACACCCCATGCACAACTCCACCACGGAAGGTGCCAGACAGGAGTTCTCTTGGTAGTTTTTACACTACCTTGGTAGGCAGCTGAAAGGCACCACAAAAGTTGTTCTACCTGCTTTGTGGGCTGAGATGGGGAACCGCTGAATTTTGGACTCGGCTGGTGACAAAATGTTCCAAACACACCCCATGCACAACTCCACCACGGAAGGTGCCAGACAGGAGTTCTCCTGGTAGTTTTTACACTACCTTGGTAGGCATCTGAAAGACACCAGAAAAGTTGTTCTACCAGCTTTCTGGGCTGACATGGGGAATCGCTGAATTTTGGACTCGGCCGGTGACAAAATGTTCCAAACACACCCCATGCACAACTCCACCGGGGAAGGTGCCAGGCAGGAGTTCTCCTGGTAGTTTTTACACTACCTTGGTAGGCATCTGAAAGACACCAGAAAAGTTGTTTTACCTGCTTTCTGGGCTGAGATGGGGAATCGCTGAATTTTGGAGTCGGCTGGTGACAAAATGTTCCAAACACACCCCATGCACAACTCCACCGGGGAAGGTGCCAGACAGGAGTTCTCCTGGTAGTTTTTACATTGCTCCGGTAGGCATCTGAAAGACACCACAAAAGTTGTTCTACCTGCTTTCTGGGCTGAGATGGGGAACCGCTGAATTTTGGACTCGGCCGGTGACAAAATGTTCCAAACACACCCCATGCACAACTCCACCGGGGAAGGTGCCAGGAACGAATTCTGTTGGTAGTTTTTACACTACCTTGGTAGGCAGCTGAAAGGCACAAGAAAAGTTGTTGTACCTGCTTTGTGGGCTGAGATGGGGAACCGCTGAATTTTGGACTCGGCTGGTGACAAAATGTTCCAAACACACCCCATGTACAACTCCACCGGGGAAGGAGCCAGACAGGAGTTCTCCTGGTAGTTTTTACATTGCTACCTTGGTAGGCATCTGAAAGACACCACAAAAGTTGTTCTACCTGCTTTCTGGGTTGAGATGGGGAACCGCTGAATTTTGGACTCGGCCGGTGACAAAATGTTCCAAACACACCCCATGCACAACTCCACCACGGAAGGTGCCAGACAGGAGTTCTCCTGGTAGTTTTTACACTACCTTGGTAGGCATCTGAAAGACACCAGAAAAGTTGTTCTACCTGCTTTCTGGGCTGAGATGGGGAAACGCTGAATTTTGGAGTCGGCCGGTGACAAAATGTTCCAAACACACCCCATGCACAACTCCACCACGGAAGGTGCCAGACAGGAGTTCTCCTGGTAGTTTTTACACTACCTTGGTAGGCATCTGAAAGGCACCACAAAAGTTGTTCTACCTGCTTTCTGGGTTGAGATGGGGAACCGCTGAATTTTGGAGTCGGCTGGTGACAAAATGTTCCAAACACACCCCATGCACAACTCCACCGGGGAAGGTGCCAGAAAGGAATTCTCCTGGTAGTTTTTACATTGCTCCGGTAGGCATCTGAAAGACACCACAAAAGTTGTTCTACCTGCTTTCTGGGCTGAGATGGGGAAACGCTGAATTTTGGACTCGGCCGGTGACAAAATGTTCCAAACACACCCCATGCACAACTCCACCGGGGAAGGTGCCAGACAGGAGTTCTCCTGGTAGTTTTTACACTACCTTGGTAGGCAGCTGAAAGACACCACAAAAGTTGTTCTACCTGCTTTCTGGGCTGAGATGGGGAATCGCTGAATTTTGGACTCGGCTGGTGACAAAATGTTCCAAACACACCCCATGCACAACTCCACCGGGGAAGGTGCCAGACAGGAGTTCTCCTGGTAGTTTTTACACTACCTTGGTAGGCATCTGAAAGACACCACAAAAGTTGTTCTACCTGCTTTCTGGGCTGAGATGGGGAAACGCTGAATTTTGGAGTCGGCTGGTGACAAAATGTTCCAAACACACCCCATGTACAACTCCACCGGGGAAGGTGCCAGGAACGAATTCTGTTGGTAGTTTTTACACTACCTTGGTAGGCAGCTGAAAGGCACAAGAAAAGAAGTTGTACCAGCTTTGTGGGCTGAGATGGGGAACCGCTGAATTTTGGAGTCGGCCGGTGACAAAATGTTCCAAACACACCCCATGCACAAGTCCACCACGGAAGGTGCCAGACAGGAGTTCTCTTGGTAGTTTTTACACTACCTTGGTAGGCAGCTGAAAGGCACCACAAAAGTTGTTCTACCTGCTTTGTGGGCTGAGATGGGGAACCGCTGAATTTTGGACTCGGCTGGTGACAAAATGTTCCAAACACACCCCATGCACAACTCCACCACGGAAGGTGCCAGACAGGAGTTCTCCTGGTAGTTTTTACACTACCTTGGTAGGCATCTGAAAGACACCAGAAAAGTTGTTCTACCTGCTTTCTGGGCTGACATGGGGAATCGCTGAATTTTGGACTCGGCCGGTGACAAAATTTTCCAAACACACCCCATGCACAACTCCACCGGGGAAGGTGCCAGGCAGGAGTTCTCCTGGTAGTTTTTACACTACCTTGGTAGGCATCTGAAAGACACCAGAAAAGTTGTTCTACCTGCTTTCTGGGCTGAGATGGGGAAACGCTGAATTTTGGAGTCGGCTGGTGACAAAATGTTCCAAACACACCCCATGTACAACTCCACCGGGGAAGGTGCCAGGAACGAATTCTGTTGGTAGTTTTTACACTACCTTGGTAGGCAGCTGAAAGGCACAAGAAAAGAAGTTGTACCAGCTTTGTGGGCTGAGATGGGGAACCGCTGAATTTTGGAGTCGGCTGGTGACAAAATGTTCCAAACACACCCCATGCACAACTCCACCGGGGAAGGTGCCAGACAGGAGTTCTCTTGGTAGTTTTTACACTACCTTGGTAGGCAGCTGAAAGGCACCACAAAACTTGTTCTACCTGCTTTCTGGGCTGAGATGGGGAAACGCTGAATTTTGGACTCGGCTGGTGACAAAATGTTCCAAACACACCCCATGCACAACTCCACCGGGGAAGGTGCCAGACAGGAGTTCTCCTGGTAGTTTTTACACTACCTTGGTAGGCAGCTGAAAGACACCACAAAAGTTGTTCTACCTGCTTTCTGGGCTGAGATGGGGAAACGCTGAATTTTGGACTCGGCTGGTGACAAAATGTTCCAAACACACCCCATGCACAACTCCACCGGGGAAGGTGCCAGACAGGAGTTCTCCTGGTAGTTTTTACACTACCTTGGTAGGCATCTGAAAGACACCACAAAAGTTGTTCTACCTGCTTTCTGGGCTGAGATGGGGAAACGCTGAATTTTGGAGTCGGCTGGTGACAAAATGTTCTAAACACACCCCATGCACAACTCCACCGGGGAAGGTGCCAGACAGGAGTTCTCCTGGTAGTTTTTACACTACCTTGGTAGGCATTTGAAAGGCACCACAAAAGTTGTTCTACCTGCTTTCTGGGCTGAGATGGGGAACCGCTGAATTTTGGACTCGGCTGGTGACAAAATGTTCCAAACACACCCCATGCACAACTCCACCGGGGAAGGTGCCAGACAGGAGTTCTCCTGGTAGTTTTTACACTACCTTGGTAGGCATTTGAAAGACACCACAAAAGTTGTTCTACCTGCTTTCTGGGCTGAGATGGGGAACCGCTGAATTTTGGAGTCGGCTGGTGACAAAATGTTCCAAACACACCCCATGCACAACTCCACCACGGAAGGTGCCAGACAGGAGTTCTCCTGGTAGTTTTTACACTACCTTGGTAGGCATCTGAAAGACACCAGAAAAGTTGTTCTACCTGCTTTCTGGGCTGAGATGGGGAATCGCTGAATTTTGGACTCGGCCGGTGACAAAATGTTCCAAACACACCCCATGCACAACTCCACCGGGGAAGGTGCCAGGCAGGAGTTCTCCTGGTAGTTTTTACACTACCTTGGTAGGCATCTAAAAGGCACCACAAAAGTTGTTCTACCTGCTTTGTGGGCTGAGATGGGGAAACGCTGAATTTTGGACTCGGCTGGTGACAAAATGTTCCAAACACACCCCATGCACAACTCCACCACGGAAGGTGCCAGACAGGAGTTCTCCTGGTAGTTTTTACACTACCTTGGTAGGCATTTGAAAGACACCACAAAAGTTGTTCTACCTGCTTTCTGGGCTGAGATGGGGAACCGCTGAATTTTGGACTCGGCCGGTGACAAAATGTTCCAAACACACCCCATGCACAACTCCACCGGGGAAGGTGCCAGGAACGAATTCTTTTGGTAGTTTTTACACTACCTTGGTAGGCATTTGAAAGGCACCACAAAAGTTGTTGTACCTGCTTTCTGGGCTGAGATGGGGAACCGCTGAATTTTGGAGTCGGCCGGTGACAAAATGTTCCAAACACACCCCATGCACAACTCCACCGGGGAAGGTGCCAGACAGGAGTTCTCTTGGTAGTTTTTACACTACCTTGGTAGGCATCTGAAAGGCACAAGAAAAGTTGTTGTACCTGCTTTCTGGGCTGAGATGGGGAACCGCTGAATTTTGGACTTGGCTGGTGACAAAATGTTCCAAACACACCCCATGCACAACTCCACCACGGAAGGTGCCAGACAGGAGTTCTCCTGGTAGTTTTTACACTACCTTGGTAGGCATCTGAAAGGCACCACAAAAGTTGTTCTACCTGCTTTCTGGGCTGAGATGGGGAAACGCTGAATTTTGGAGTCGGCCGGTGACAAAATGTTCCAAACACACCCCATGCACAACTCCACCGGGGAAGGTGCCAGACAGGAGTTCTCCTGGTAGTTTTTACACTACCTTGGTAGGCATCTGAAAGACACCACAAAAGTTGTTGTACCTGCTTTCTGGGCTGAGATGGGGAACCGCTGAATTTTGGACTCGGCCGGTGACAAAATGTTCCAAACACACCCCATGCACAACTCCACCGGGGAAGGTGCCAGACAGGAGTTCTCCTGGTAGTTTTTACATTGCTCCGGTAGGCATCTGAAAGACACCACAAAAGTTGTTCTACCTGCTTTCTGGGCTGAGATGGGGAACCGCTGAATTTTGGACTCGGCCGGTGACAAAATGTTCCAAACACACCCCATGCACAACTCCACCGGGGAAGGTGCCAGACAGGAGTTCTCCTGGTAGTTTTTACACTACCTTGGTAGGCAGCTGAAAGACACCACAAAAGTTGTTCTACCTGCTTTCTGGGCTGAGATGGGGAAACGCTGAATTTTGGACTCGGCCGGTGACAAAATGTTCCAAACACACCCCATGCACAACTCCACCGGGGAAGGTGCCAGACAGGAGTTCTCCTGGTAGTTTTTACACTACCTTGGTAGGCATCTGAAAGGCACCACAAAAGTTGTTCTACCTGCTTTCTGGGCTGAGATGGGGAAACGCTGAATTTTGGAGTCGGCTGGTGACAAAATGTTCCAAACACACCCCATGTACAACTCCACCGGGGAAGGTGCCAGGAACGAATTCTGTTGGTAGTTTTTACACTACCTTGGTAGGCAGCTGAAAGGCACAAGAAAAGAAGTTGTACCAGCTTTGTGGGCTGAGATGGGGAACCGCTGAATTTTGGAGTCGGCCGTTGACAAAATGTTCCAAACACACCCCATGCACAACTCCACCGGGGAAGGTGCCAGACAGGAGTTCTCTTGGTAGTTTTTACACTACCTTGGTAGGCAGCTGAAAGGCACCACAAAACTTGTTCTACCTGCTTTGTGGGCTGAGATGGGGAACCGCTGAATTTTGGACTCGGCTGGTGACAAAATGTTCCAAACACACCCCATGCACAACTCCACCGGGGAAGGTGCCAGACAGGAGTTCTCTTGGTAGTTTTTACAGTACCTTGGTAGGCATCTGAAAGACACCACAAAAGTTGTTCTACCTGCTTTCTGGGCTGAGATGGGGAACCGCTGAATTTTGGACTCGGCTGGTGACAAAATGTTCCAAACACACCCCATGCACAACTCCACCACGGAAGGTGCCAGACAGGAGTTCTCTTGGTAGTTTTTACACTACCTTGGTAGGCAGCTGAAAGGCAAAAGAAAAGTTGTTGTACCTGCTTTGTGGGCTGAGATGGGGAACCGCTGAATTTTGGACTCGGCCTGTGACAAAATGTTCCAAACACACCCCATGCACAACTCCACCACGGAAGGTGCCAGACAGGAGTTCTCTTGGTAGTTTTTACACTACCTTGGTAGGCAGCTGAAAGGCACCACAAAAGTTGTTCTACCTGCTTTGTGGGCTGAGATGGGGAACCGCTGAATTTTGGACTCGGCTGGTGACAAAATGTTCCAAACACACCCCATGCACAACTCCACCACGGAAGGTGCCAGACAGGAGTTCTCCTGGTAGTTTTTACACTACCTTGGTAGGCATCTGAAAGACACCAGAAAAGTTGTTCTACCTGCTTTCTGGGCTGACATGGGGAATCGCTGAATTTTGGACTCGGCCGGTGACAAAATGTTCCAAACACACCCCATGCACAACTCCACCGGGGAAGGTGCCAGGCAGGAGTTCTCCTGGTAGTTTTTACACTACCTTGGTAGGCATCTGAAAGACACCAGAAAAGTTGTTTTACCTGCTTTGTGGGCTGAGATGGGGAATCGCTGAATTTTGGAGTCGGCTGGTGACAAAATGTTCCAAACACACCCCATGCACAACTCCACCGGGGAAGGTGCCAGACAGGAGTTCTCCTGGTAGTTTTTACATTGCTCCGGTAGGCATCTGAAAGACACCACAAAAGTTGTTCTACCTGCTTTCTGGGCTGAGATGGGGAACCGCTGAATTTTGGACTCGGCCGGTGACAAAATGTTCCACAGACACCCCATGCACAACTCCACCGGGGAAGGTGCCAGGAACGAATTCTGTTGGTAGTTTTTACACTACCTTGGTAGGCAGCTGAAAGGCACAAGAAAAGTTGTTGTACCTGCTTTGTGGGCTGAGATGGGGAACCGCTGAATTTTGGACTCGGCTGGTGACAAAATGTTCCAAACACACCCCCTGCACAACTCCACCGGGGAAGGTGCCAGACAGGAGTTCTCCTGGTAGTTTTTACATTGCTACCTTGGTAGGCATCTGAAAGACACCACAAAAGTTGTTCTACCTGCTTTCTGGGTTGAGATGGGGAACCGCTGAATTTTGGACTCGGCCGGTGACAAAATGTTCCAAACACACCCCATGCACAACTCCACCACGGAAGGTGCCAGACAGGAGTTCTCCTGGTAGTTTTTACACTACCTTGGTAGGCATCTGAAAGACACCAGAAAAGTTGTTCTACCTGCTTTCTGGGCTGAGATGGGGAAACGCTGAATTTTGGAGTCGGCCGGTGACAAAATGTTCCAAACACACCCCATGCACAACTCCACCACGGAAGGTGCCAGACAGGAGTTCTCCTGGTAGTTTTTACACTACCTTGGTAGGCAGCTGAAAGACACCACAAAAGTTGTTCTACCTGCTTTCTGGGCTGAGATGGGGAATCGCTGAATTTTGGACTCGGCTGGTGACAAAATGTTCCAAACACACCCCATGCACAACTCCACCGGGGAAGGTGCCAGACAGGAGTTCTCCTGGTAGTTTTTACACTACCTTGGTAGGCATCTGAAAGACACCACAAAAGTTGTTCTACCTGCTTTCTGGGCTGAGATGGGGAAACGCTGAATTTTGGAGTCGGCTGGTGACAAAATGTTCCAAACACACCCCATGTACAACTCCACCGGGGAAGGTGCCAGGAACGAATTCTGTTGGTAGTTTTTACACTACCTTGGTAGGCAGCTGAAAGGCACAAGAAAAGAAGTTGTACCAGCTTTGTGGGCTGAGATGGGGAACCGCTGAATTTTGGAGTCGGCCGGTGACAAAATGTTCCAAACACACCCCATGCACAAGTCCACCACGGAAGGTGCCAGACAGGAGTTCTCTTGGTAGTTTTTACACTACCTTGGTAGGCAGCTGAAAGGCACCACAAAAGTTGTTCTACCTGCTTTGTGGGCTGAGATGGGGAACCGCTGAATTTTGGACTCGGCTGGTGACAAAATGTTCCAAACACACCCCATGCACAACTCCACCACGGAAGGTGCCAGACAGGAGTTCTCCTGGTAGTTTTTACACTACCTTGGTAGGCATCTGAAAGACACCAGAAAAGTTGTTCTACCTGCTTTCTGGGCTGACATGGGGAATCGCTGAATTTTGGACTCGGCCGGTGACAAAATTTTCCAAACACACCCCATGCACAACTCCACCGGGGAAGGTGCCAGGCAGGAGTTCTCCTGGTAGTTTTTACACTACCTTGGTAGGCATCTGAAAGACACCAGAAAAGTTGTTCTACCTGCTTTCTGGGCTGAGATGGGGAAACGCTGAATTTTGGAGTCGGCTGGTGACAAAATGTTCCAAACACACCCCATGTACAACTCCACCGGGGAAGGTGCCAGGAACGAATTCTGTTGGTAGTTTTTACACTACCTTGGTAGGCAGCTGAAAGGCACAAGAAAAGAAGTTGTACCAGCTTTGTGGGCTGAGATGGGGAACCGCTGAATTTTGGAGTCGGCTGGTGACAAAATGTTCCAAACACACCCCATGCACAACTCCACCGGGGAAGGTGCCAGACAGGAGTTCTCTTGGTAGTTTTTACACTACCTTGGTAGGCAGCTGAAAGGCACCACAAAACTTGTTCTACCTGCTTTCTGGGCTGAGATGGGGAAACGCTGAATTTTGGACTCGGCTGGTGACAAAATGTTCCAAACACACCCCATGCACAACTCCACCGGGGAAGGTGCCAGACAGGAGTTCTCCTGGTAGTTTTTACACTACCTTGGTAGGCAGCTGAAAGACACCACAAAAGTTGTTCTACCTGCTTTCTGGGCTGAGATGGGGAAACGCTGAATTTTGGACTCGGCTGGTGACAAAATGTTCCAAACACACCCCATGCACAACTCCACCGGGGAAGGTGCCAGACAGGAGTTCTCCTGGTAGTTTTTACACTACCTTGGTAGGCATCTGAAAGACACCACAAAAGTTGTTCTACCTGCTTTCTGGGCTGAGATGGGGAAACGCTGAATTTTGGAGTCGGCTGGTGACAAAATGTTCTAAACACACCCCATGCACAACTCCACCGGGGAAGGTGCCAGACAGGAGTTCTCCTGGTAGTTTTTACACTACCTTGGTAGGCATTTGAAAGACACCACAAAAGTTGTTCTACCTGCTTTCTGGGCTGAGATGGGGAACCGCTGAATTTTGGACTCGGCCGGTGACAAAATGTTCCAAACACACCCCATGCACAACTCCACCGGGGAAGGTGCCAGGAACGAATTCTTTTGGTAGTTTTTACACTACCTTGGTAGGCATTTGAAAGGCACCACAAAAGTTGTTGTACCTGCTTTCTGGGCTGAGATGGGGAACCGCTGAATTTTGGAGTCGGCCGGTGACAAAATGTTCCAAACACACCCCATGCACAACTCCACCGGGGAAGGTGCCAGACAGGAGTTCTCTTGGTAGTTTTTACACTACCTTGGTAGGCATCTGAAAGGCACAAGAAAAGTTGTTGTACCTGCTTTCTGGGCTGAGATGGGGAACCGCTGAATTTTGGACTTGGCTGGTGACAAAATGTTCCAAACACACCCCATGCACAACTCCACCACGGAAGGTGCCAGACAGGAGTTCTCCTGGTAGTTTTTACACTACCTTGGTAGGCATCTGAAAGGCACCACAAAAGTTGTTCTACCTGCTTTCTGGGCTGAGATGGGGAAACGCTGAATTTTGGAGTCGGCCGGTGACAAAATGTTCCAAACACACCCCATGCACAACTCCACCGGGGAAGGTGCCAGACAGGAGTTCTCCTGGTAGTTTTTACACTACCTTGGTAGGCAGCTGAAAGACACCACAAAAGTTGTTGTACCTGCTTTCTGGGCTGAGATGGGGAAACGCTGAATTTTGGACTCGGCTGGTGACAAAATGTTCCAAACACACCCCATGCACAACTCCACCGGGGAAGGTGCCAGACAGGAGTTCTCCTGGTAGTTTTTACATTGCTACCTTGGTAGGCATCTGAAAGACACCACAAAAGTTGTTGTACCTGCTTTCTGGGCTGAGATGGGGAACCGCTGAATTTTGGAGTCGGCCGGTGACAAAATGTTCCAAACACACCCCATGCACAACTCCACCACGGAAGGTGCCAGACAGGAGTTCTCCTGGTAGTTTTTACACTACCTTGGTAGGCATCTGAAAGGCACCACAAAAGTTGTTCTACCTGCTTTCTGGGCTGAGATGGGGAACCGCTGAATTTTGGACTCGGCTGGTGACAAAATGTTCCAAACACACCCCATGCACAACTCCACCACGGAAGGTGCCAGACAGGAGTTCTCCTGGTAGTTTTTACATTGCTCCGGTAGGCATCTGAAAGACACCACAAAAGTTGTTCTACCTGCTTTCTGGGCTGAGATGGGGAACCGCTGAATTTTGGACTCGGCCGGTGACAAAATGTTCCAAACACACCCCATGCACAACTCCACCGGGGAAGGTGCCAGACAGGAGTTCTCCTGGTAGTTTTTACACTACCTTGGTAGGCATCTGAAAGACACCACAAAAGTTGTTCTACCTGCTTTCTGGGCTGAGATGGGGAAACGCTGAATTTTGGACTCGGCTGGTGACAAAATGTTCCAAACACACCCCATGCACAACTCCACCGGGGAAGGTGCCAGACAGGAGTTCTCCTGGTAGTTTTTACACTACCTTGGTAGGCATCTGAAAGACACCACAAAAGTTGTTGTACCTGCTTTCTGGGCTGAGATGGGGAAACGCTGAATTTTGGAGTCGGCTGGTGACAAAATGTTCTAAACACACCCCATGCACAACTCCACCGGGGAAGGTGCCAGACAGGAGTTCTCCTGGTAGTTTTTACACTACCTTGGTAGGCATTTGAAAGGCACCACAAAAGTTGTTCTACCTGCTTTCTGGGCTGAGATGGGGAACCGCTGAATTTTGGACTCGGCTGGTGACAAAATGTTCCAAACACACCCCATGCACAACTCCACCGGGGAAGGTGCCAGACAGGAGTTCTCCTGGTAGTTTTTACACTACCTTGGTAGGCATTTGAAAGACACCACAAAAGTTGTTCTACCTGCTTTCTGGGCTGAGATGGGGAACCGCTGAATTTTGGAGTCGGCTGGTGACAAAATGTTCCAAACACACCCCATGCACAACTCCACCGGGGAAGGTGCCAGGAACGAATTCTTTTGGTAGTTTTTACTCTACCTTGGTAGGCAGCTGAAAGGCACAAGAAAAGTTGTTGTACCTGCTTTCTGGGCTGAGATGGGGAACCGCTGAATTTTGGACTCGGCCGGTGACAAAATGTTCCAAACACACCCCATGCACAACTCCACCGGGGAAGGTGCCAGAAAGGAGTTCTCTTGGTAGTTTTTACACTACCTTGGTAGGCAGCTGAAAGGCACCACAAAAGTTGTTCTACCTGCTTTCTGGGCTGAGATGGGGAAACGCTGAATTTTGGACTCGGCTGGTGACAAAATGTTCCAAACACACCCCATGCACAACTCCACCACGGAAGGTGCCAGACAGGAGTTCTCCTGGTAGTTTTTACACTACCTTGGTAGGCATCTGAAAGACACCACAAAAGTTGTTCTACCTGCTTTCTGGGCTGAGATGGGGAAACGCTGAATTTTGGAGTCGGCTGGTGACAAAATGTTCCAAACACACCCCATGCACAACTCCACCGGGGAAGGTGCCAGACAGGAGTTCTCCTGGTAGTTTTTACACTACCTTGGTAGGCATTTGAAAGGCACCACAAAAGTTGTTCTACCTGCTTTCTGGGCTGAGATGGGGAACCGCTGAATTTTGGAGTCGGCTGGTGACAAAATGTTCCAAAAACACCCCATGCACAACTCCACCGGGGAAGGTGCCAGACAGGAGTTCTCCTGGTAGTTTTTACACTACCTTGGTAGGCATTTGAAAGACACCACAAATTTGTTCTACCTGCTTTCTGGGCTGAGATGGGGAACCGCTGAATTTTGGAGTCGGCCGGTGACAAAATGTTCCAAACACACCCCATGCACAACTCCACCGGGGAAGGTGCCAGGAACGAATTCTTTTGGTAGTTTTTACACTACCTTGGTAGGCAGCTGAAAGGCACAAGAAAAGTTGTTGTACCTGCTTTGTGGGCTGAGATGGGGAAACGCTGAATTTTGGAGTCGGCCGGTGACAAAATGTTCCAAACACACCCCATGCACAACTCCACCGGGGAAGGTGCCAGACAGGAGTTCTCTTGGTAGTTTTTACACTACCTTGGTAGGCATTTGAAAGGCACCACAAAAGTTGTTCTTCCTGCTTTGTGGGCTGAGATGGGGAACCGCTGAATTTTGGACTCGGCTGGTGACAAAATGTTCCAAACACACCCCATGCACAACTCCACCGGGGAAGGTGCCAGACAGGAGTTCTCTTGGTAGTTTTTACACTACCTTGCTAGGCAGCTGAAAGGCACCACAAAAGTTGTTCTACCTGCTTTGTGGGCTGAGATGGGGAACCGCTGAATTTTGGAGTCGGCTGGTGACAAAATGTTCCAAACACACCCCATGCACAACTCCACCACGGAAGGTGCCAGACAGGAGTTCTCCTGGTAGTTTTTACACTACCTTGGTAGGCATCTGAAAGACACCACAAAAGTTGTTCTACCTGCTTTCTGGGCTGAGATGGGGAACAGCTGAATTTTGGACTCGGCCGGTGACAAAATGTTCCAAACACACCCCATGCACAACTCCACCGGGGAAGGTGCCAGACAGGAGTTCTCCTGGTAGTTTTTACATTGCTCCGGTAGGCATCTGAAAGACACCACAAAAGTTGTTCTACCTGCTTTCTGGGCTGAGATGGGGAACCGCTGAATTTTGGACTCGGCCGGTGACAAAATGTTCCAAACACACCCCATGCACAACTCCACCGGGGAAGGTGCCAGGAACGAATTCTGTTGGTAATTTTTACACTACCTTGATAGGCAGCTGAAAGGCACAAGAAAAGTTGTTGTACCTGCTTTCTGGGCTGAGATGGGGAACCGCTGAATTTTGGAGTCGGCCGTTGACAAAATGTTCCAAACACACCCCATGCACAACTCCACCGGGGAAGGTGCCAGACAGGAGTTCTCTCGGTAGTTTTTACACTACCTTGGTAGGCATTTGAAAGACACCACAAAACTTGTTCTACCTGCTTTCTGGGCTGAGATGGGGAAACGCTGAATTTTGGACTCGGCCGGTGACAAAATGTTCCAAACACACCCCATGCACAACTCCACCGGGGAAGGTGCCAGACAGGAGTTCTCCTGGTAGTTTTTACATTGCTCCGGTAGGCATCTGAAAGACACCACAAAAGTTGTTGTACCTGCTTTCTGGGCTGAGATGGGGAACCGCTGAATTTTGGAGTCGGCCGGTGACAAAATGTTTCACAGACACCCCATGCACAACTCCACCGGGGAAGGTGCCAGACAGGAGTTCTCCTGGTAGTTTTTACACTACCTTGGTAGGCATCTAAAAGACAGCACAAAAGTTGTTCTACCTGCTTTCTGGGCTGAGATGGGGAACAGCTGAATTTTGGAGTCGGCCGTTGACAAAATGTTCCAAACACACCCCATGCACAACTCCACCGGGGAAGGTGCCAGACAGGAGTTCTCCTGGTAGTTTTTACACTACCTTGGTAGGCATTTGAAAGACACCACAAAAGTTGTTCTACCTGCTTTCTGGGCTGAGATGGGGAACCGCTGAATTTTGGAGTCGGCCGGTGACAAAATGTTCCAAACACACCCCATGCACAACTCCACCGGGGAAGGTGCCAGGAACGAATTCTTTTGGTAGTTTTTACACTACCTTGGTAGGCAGCTGAAAGGCACAAGAAAAGTTGTTGTACCTGCTTTGTGGGCTGAGATGGGGAAACGCTGAATTTTGGACTCGGCCGGTGACAAAATGTTCCAAACACACCCCATGCACAACTCCACCGGGGAAGGTGCCAGACAGGAGTTCTCTTGGTAGTTTTTACACTACCTTGGTAGGCATCTGAAAGGCACCACAAAAGTTGTTCTACCTGCTTTCTGGGCTGAGATGGGGAACGGCTGAATTTTGGACTCGGCTGGTGACAAAATGTTCCAAACACACCCCATGCACAACTCCACCGGGGAAGGTGCCAGACAGGAGATCTCTTGGTAGTTTTTACACTACCTTGGTAGGCAGCTGAAAGGCACCACAAAAGTTGTTCTACCTGCTTTCTGGGCTGAGATGGGGAAACGCTGAATTTTGGACTCGGCTGGTGACAAAATGTTCCAAACACACCCCATGCACAACTCCACCGGGGAAGGTGCCAGACAGGAGTTCTCCTGGTAGTTTTTACACTACCTTGGTAGGCATCTGAAAGACACCAGAAAAGTTGTTCTACCTGCTTTCTGGGCTGAGATGGGGAATCGCTGAATTTTGGACTCGGCCGGTGACAAAATGTTCCAAACACACCCCATGCACAACTCCACCGGGGAAGGTGCCAGACAGGAGTTCTCCTGGTAGTTTTTACACTACCTTGGTAGGCATCTAAAAGGCACCACAAAAGTTGTTCTACCTGCTTTCTGGGCTGAGATGGGGAAACGCTGAATTTTGGACTCGGCCGGTGACAAAATGTTCCATAGACACCCCATGCACAACTCCACCGGGGAAGGAGCCAGGAACGAATTCTTTTGGTAATTTTTACACTACCTTGATAGGCAGCTGAAAGGCACAAGAAAAGTTGTTGTACCTGCTTTCTGGGCTGAGATGGGGAACCGCTGAATTTTGGAGTCGGCCGTTGACAAAATGTTCCAAACACAGCCCATGCACAACTCCACCGGGGAAGGTGCCAGACAGGAGTTCTCTCGGTAGTTTTTACACTACCTTGGTAGGCATTTGAAAGACACCACAAAAGTTGTTCTACCTGCTTTCTGGGCTGAGATGGGGAAACGCTGAATTTTGGACTCGGCCGGTGACAAAATGTTCCAAACACACCCCATGCACAACTCCACCGGGGAAGGTGCCAGACAGGAGTTCTCCTGGTAGTTTTTACATTGCTCCGGTAGGCATCTGAAAGACACCACAAAAGTTGTTGTACCTGCTTTCTGGGCTGAGATGGGGAACCGCTGAATTTTGGAGTCGGCCGGTGACAAAATGTTTCACAGACACCCCATGCACAACTCCACCGGGGAAGGTGCCAGGAACGAATTCTGTTGGTAGTTTTTACACTACCTTGGTAGGCATCTAAAAGACAGCACAAAAGTTGTTCTACCTGCTTTCTGGGCTGAGATGGGGAACCGCTGAATTTTGGACTCGGCTGGTGACAAAATGTTCCAAAAACACCCCATGCACAACTCCACCGGGGAAGGTGCCAGACAGGAGTTCTCCTGGTAGTTTTTACACTACCTTGGTAGGCATTTGAAAGACACCACAAAAGTTGTTCTACCTGCTTTCTGGGCTGAGATGGGGAAACGCTGAATTTTGGACTCGGCCGGTGACAAAATGTTCCAAACACACCCCATGCACAACTCCACCGGGGAAGGTGCCAGGAACGAATTCTTTTGGTAGTTTTTACACTACCTTGGTAGGCAGCTGAAAGGCACAAGAAAAGTTGTTGTACCTGCTTTCTGGGCTGAGATGGGGAACCGCTGAATTTTGGACTCGGCCGGTGACAAAATGTTCCAAACACACCCCATGCACAACTCCACCACGGAAGGTGCCAGACAGGAGTTCTCCTGGTAGTTTTTACACTACCTTGGTAGGCATCTGAAAGGCACCACAAAAGTTGTTCTACCTGCTTTCTGGGCTGAGATGGGGAACCGCTGAATTTTGGACTCGGCCGGTGACAAAATGTTCCAAACACACCCCATGCACAACTCCACCGGGGAAGGTGCCAGACAGGAGTTCTCCTGGTAGTTTTTACACTACCTTGGTAGGCATCTGAAAGACACCACAAAAGTTGTTCTACCTGCTTTCTGGGCTGAGATGGGGAACCGCTGAATTTTGGAGTCGGCCGGTGACAAAATGTTTCACAGACACCCCATGCACAACTCCACCGGGGAAGGTGCCAGGAACGAATTCTGTTGGTAGTTTTTACACTACCTTGGTAGGCATTTGAAAGGCACCACAAAAGTTGTTCTACCTGCTTTCTGGGCTGAGATGGGGAACCGCTGAATTTTGGAGTCGGCCGGTGACAAAATGTTCCAAACACACCCCATGCACAACTCCACCGGGGAAGGTGCCAGGCAGGAGTTCTCCTGGTAGATTTTACACTACCTTGGTAGGCATTTGAAAGACACCACAAAACTTGTTCTACCTGCTTTCTGGGCTGAGATGGGGAAACGCTGAATTTTGGAGTCGGCCGGTGACAAAATGTTCCAAACACACCCCATGCACAACTCCACCGGGGAAGGTGCCAGACAGGAGTTCTCCTGGTAGTTTTTACTCTACCTTGGTAGGCAGCTGAAAGGCACAAGAAAAGTTGTTCTTCCTGCTTTGTGGGCTGAGATGGGGAAACGCTGAATTTTGGAGTCGGCCGGTGACAAAATGTTCCAAACACACCCCATGCACAACTCCACCACGGAAGGTGCCAGACAGGAGTTCTCTTGGTAGTTTCTACACTACCTTGGTAGGCATCTGAAAGACACCACAAAAGTTGTTCTACCTGCTTTCTGGGCTGAGATGGGGAACCGCTGAATTTTGGAGTCGGCTGGTGACAAAATGTTCCAAACACACCCCCTGCACAACTCCACCGGGGAAGGTGCCAGACAGGAGTTCTCTTGGTAGTTTCTACACTACCTTGGTAGGCATTTGAAAGGCACCACAAAAGTTGTTCTTCCTGCTTTCTGGGCTGAGATGGGGAAACGCTGAATTTTGGACTCGGCCGGTGACAAAATGTTCCAAACACACCCCATGCACAACTCCACCGGGGAAGGTGCCAGACAGGAGTTCTCCTGGTAGTTTTTACACTACCTTGGTAGGCATCTGAAAGACACCACAAAAGTTGTTCTACCTGCTTTCTGGGCTGAGATGGGGAAACGCTGAATTTTGGAGTCGGCTGGTGACAAAATGTTCCAAACACACCCCATGCACAACTCCACCGGGGAAGGTGCCAGACAGGAGTTCTCCTGGTAGTTTTTACACTACCTTGGTAGGCATTTGAAAGGCACCACAAAAGTTGTTCTACCTGCTTTCTGGGCTGACATGGGGAACCGCTGAATTTTGGACTCGGCTGGTGACAAAATGTTCCAAACACACCCCATGCACAACTCCACCGGGGAAGGTGCCAGACAGGAGTTCTCCTGGTAGTTTTTACACTACCTTGGTAGGCATTTGAAAGACACCACAAAACTTGTTCTACCTGCTTTCTGGGCTGAGATGGGGAACCGCTGAATTTTGGACTCGGCCGGTGACAAAATGTTCCAAACACACCCCATGCACAACTCCACCGGGGAAGGTGCCAGGAACGAATTCTTTTGGTAGTTTTTACACTACCTTGGTAGGCAGCTGAAAGGCACAAGAAAAGTTGTTGTACCTGCTTTCTGGGCTGAGATGGGGAAACGCTGAATTTTGGAGTCGGCCGGTGACAAAATGTTCCAAACACACCCCATGCACAACTCCACCACGGAAGGTGCCAGACAGGAGTTCTCTTGGTAGTTTTTACACTACCTTGGTAGGCATCTGAAAGGCACCACAAAAGTTGTTCTACCTGCTTTCTGGGCTGAGATGGGGAACCGCTGAATTTTGGACTCGGCCGGTGACAAAATGTTCCAAACACACCCCATGCACAACTCCACCGGGGAAGGTGCCAGACAGGAGTTCTCCTGGTAGTTTTTACACTACCTTGGTAGGCATCTGAAAGACACCACAAAAGTTGTTCTACCTGCTTTGTGGGCTGAGATGGGGAACCGCTGAATTTTGGACTCGGCCGGTGACAAAATGTTCCAAACACACCCCATGCACAACTCCACCGGGGAAGGTGCCAGGCAGGAGTTCTCCTGGTAGTTTTTACACTACCTTGGTAGGCATCTGAAAGACACCACAAAAGTTGTTCTACCTGCTTTCTGGGCTGAGATGGGGAAACGCTGAATTTTGGAGTCGGCTGGTGACAAAATGTTCCAAACACACCCCATGCACAACTCCACCGGGGAAGGTGCCAGACAGGAGTTCTCCTGGTAGTTTTTACACTACCTTGGTAGGCATCTAAAAGGCACCACAAAAGTTGTTCTACCTGCTTTCTGGGCTGAGATGGGGAACCGCTGAATTTTGGACTCGGCTGGTGACAAAATGTTCCAAACACACCCCATGCACAACTCCACCACGGAAGGTGCCAGACAGGAGTTCTCCTGGTAGTTTTTACATTGCTCCGGTAGGCATCTGAAAGACACCACAAAAGTTGTTCTACCTGCTTTCTGGGCTGAGATGGGGAAACGCTGAATTTTGGAGTCGGCCGGTGACAAAATGTTCCAAACACACCCCATGCACAACTCCACCGGGGAAGGTGCCAGACAGGAGTTCTCCTGGTAGTTTTTACACTACCTTGGTAGGCATCTAAAAGGCACCACAAAAGTTTTTCTTCCTGCTTTCTGGGCTGAGATGGGGAAACGCTGAATTTTGGACTCGGCCGGTGACAAAATGTTCCAAACACACCCCATGCACAACTCCACCGGGGAAGGTGCCAGACAGGAGTTCTCTTAGTAGTTTTTACACTACCTTGGTAGGCAGCTGAAAGACACCACAAAAGTTGTTCTACCTGCTTTCTGGGCTGAGATGGGGAACCGCTGAATTTTGGACTCGGCTGGTGACAAAATGTTCCAAACACACCCCATGCTCAACTCCACCGGGGAAGGTGCCAGACAGGAGTTCTCCTGGTAGTTTTTACACTACCTTGGTAGGCAGCTGAAAGACACCACAAAAGTTGTTCTACCTGCTTTGTGGGCTGAGATGGGGAACCGCTGAATTTTGGAGTCGGCTGGTGACAAAATGTTCCAAACACACCCCATGCAGAACTCCACCGGGGAAGGTGCCAGACAGGAGTTCTCCTGGTAGTTTTTACACTACCTTGGTAGGCATCTGAAAGGCACCACAAAAGTTGTTCTACCTGCTTTCTGCGTTGAGATGGGGAAACGCTGAATTTTGGACTCGGCTGGTGACAAAATGTTCCAAACACACCCCATGTACAACTCCACCGGGGAAGGTGCCAGGAACGAATTCTGTTGGTAGTTTTTACACTACCTTGGTAGGCAGCTGAAAGGCACAAGAAAAGAAATTGTACCAGCTTTGTGGGCTGAGATGGGGAACCGCTGAATTTTGGAGTCGGCCGGTGACAAAATGTTCCAAACACACCCCATGCACAACTCCACCGGGGAAGGTGCCAGACAGGAGTTCTCTTGGTAGTTTTTACACTACCTTGGTAGGCATCTGAAAGGCACCACAAAACTTGTTCTACCTGCTTTCTGGGCTGAGATGGGGAAACGCTGAATTTTGGACTCGGCTGGTGACAAAATGTTCCAAACACACCCCATGCACAACTCCACCGGGGAAGGTGCCAGACAGGAGTTCTCTTGGTAGTTTTTACACTACCTTGGTAGGCATCTGAAAGACACCACAAAAGTTGTTCTACCTGCTTTCTGGGCTGAGATGGGGAAACGCTGAATTTTGGACTCGGCTGGTGACAAAATGTTCCAAACACACCCCATGCACAACTCCACCGGGGAAGGTGCCAGACAGGAGTTCTCCTGGTAGTTTTTACACTACCTTGGTAGGCATTTGAAAGGCACCACAAAAGTTGTTCTTCCTGCTTTCTGGGCTGACATGGGGAACCGCTGAATTTTGGAGTCGGCTGGTGACAAAATGTTCCAAACACACCCCATGCACAACTCCACCGGGGAAGGTGCCAGACAGGAGTTCTCCTGGTAGTTTTTACACTACCTTGGTAGGCATCTGAAAGACACCAGAAAAGTTGTTCTACCTGCTTTCTGGGCTGAGATGGGGAATCGCTGAATTTTGGACTCGGCCGGTGACAAAATGTTCCAAACACACCCCATGCACAACTCCACCGGGGAAGGTGCCAGACAGGAGTTCTCCTGGTAGTTTTTACATTGCTCCGGTAGGCATCTGAAAGACACCACAAAAGTTGTTCTACCTGCTTTCTGGGCTGAGATGGGGAACCGCTGAATTTTGGACTCGGCCGGTGACAAAATGTTCCACAGACACCCCATGCACAACTCCACCGGCGAAGGAGCCAGGAACGAATTCTGTTGGTAATTTTTACACTACCTTGATAGGCAGCTGAAAGGCACAAGAAAAGTTGTTGTACCTGCTTTGTGGGCTGAGATGGGGAACCGCTGAATTTTGGAGTCGGCCGTTGACAAAATGTTCCAAACACACCCCATGCACAACTCCACCGGGGAAGGTGCCAGACAGGAGTTCTCTTGGTAGTTTTTACACTACCTTGGTAGGCATTTGAAAGACACCACAAAACTTGTTCTACCTGCTTTCTGGGCTGAGATGGGGAAACGCTGAATTTTGGACTCGGCCGGTGACAAAATGTTCCAAACACACCCCATGCACAACTCCACCGGGGAAGGTGCCAGACAGGAGTTCTCCTGGTAGTTTTTACATTGCTCCGGTAGGCATCTGAAAGACACCACAAAAGTTGTTGTACCTGCTTTGTGGGCTGAGATGGGGAAACGCTGAATTTTGGAGTCGGCCGGTGACAAAATGTTCCAAACACACCCCATGCACAACTCCACCACGGAAGGTGCCAGACAGGAGTTCTCTTGGTAGTTTTTACACTACCTTGGTAGGCATCTGAAAGGCACCACAAAAGTTGTTCTACCTGCTTTCTGGGCTGAGATGGGGAAACGCTGAATTTTGGACTCGGCTGGTGACAAAATGTTCCAAACACACCCCATGCACAACTCCACCACGGAAGGTGCCAGACAGGAGTTCTCCTGGTAGTTTTTACACTACCTTGGTAGGCATCTGAAAGACACCAGAAAAGTTGTTCTACCTGCTTTCTGGGCTGAGATGGGGAATCGCTGAATTTTGGACTCGGCCGGTGACAAAATGTTCCAAACACACCCCATGCACAACTCCACCGGGGAAGGTGCCAGACAGGAGTTCTCCTGGTAGTTTTTACACTACCTTGGTAGGCATCTAAAAGGCACCACAAAAGTTGTTCTACCTGCTTTCTGGGCTGAGATGGGGAACCGCTGAATTTTGGACTCGGCCGGTGACAAAATGTTCCACAGACACCCCATGCACAACTCCACCGGGGAAGGAGCCAGGAACGAATTCTTTTGGTAATTTTTACACTACCTTGATAGGCAGCTGAAAGGCACAAGAAAAGTTGTTGTACCTGCTTTCTGGGCTGAGATGGGGAACCGCTGAATTTTGGAGTCGGCCGTTGACAAAATGTTCCAAACACACCCCATGCACAACTCCACCGGGGAAGGTGCCAGACAGGAGTTCTCTCGGTAGTTTTTACACTACCTTGGTAGGCATTTGAAAGACACCACAAAAGTTGTTCTACCTGCTTTCTGGGCTGAGATGGGGAAACGCTGAATTTTGGACTCGGCCGGTGACAAAATGTTCCAAACACACCCCATGCACAACTCCACCGGGGAAGGTGCCAGACAGGAGTTCTCCTGGTAGTTTTTACATTGCTCCGGTAGGCATCTGAAAGACACCACAAAAGTTGTTGTACCTGCTTTCTGGGCTGAGATGGGGAACCGCTGAATTTTGGAGTCGGCCGGTGACAAAATGTTTCACAGACACCCCATGCACAACTCCACCGGGGAAGGTGCCAGGAACGAATTCTGTTGGTAGTTTTTACACTACCTTGGTAGGCATCTAAAAGACAGCACAAAAGTTGTTCTACCTGCTTTCTGGGCTGAGATGGGGAACCGCTGAATTTTGGACTCGGCTGGTGACAAAATGTTCCAAAAACACCCCATGCACAACTCCACCGGGGAAGGTGCCAGACAGGAGTTCTCCTGGTAGTTTTTACACTACCTTGGTAGGCATTTGAAAGGCACCACAAAAGTTGTTCTTCCTGCTTTCTGGGCTGACATGGGGAACCGCTGAATTTTGGAGTCGGCCGGTGACAAAATGTTCCAAACACACCCCCTGCACAACTCCACCGGGGAAGGTGCCAGACAGGAGTTCTCCTGGTAGTTTTTACACTACCTTGGTAGGCATTTGAAAGACACCACAAAAGTTGTTCTACCTGCTTTCTGGGCTGAGATGGGGAACCGCTGAATTTTGGAGTCGGCCGGTGACAAAATGTTCCAAACACACCCCATGCACAACTCCACCGGGGAAGGTGCCAGGAACGAATTCTTTTGGTAGTTTTTACTCTACCTTGGTAGGCAGCTGAAAGGCACAAGAAAAGTTGTTGTACCTGCTTTGTGGGCTGAGATGGGGAAACGCTGAATTTTGGAGTCGGCCGGTGACAAAATGTTCCAAACACACCCCATGCACAACTCCACCGGGGAAGGTGCCAGACAGGAGTTCTCTTGGTAGTTTCTACACTACCTTGGTAGGCATTTGAAAGGCACCACAAAAGTTGTTCTACCTGCTTTCTGGGCTGAGATGGGGAAACACTGAATTTTGGACTCGGCCGGTGACAAAATGTTCCAAACACACCCCATGCACAACTCCACCGGGGAAGGTGCCAGGCAGGAGTTCTCCTGGTAGTTTTTACACTACCTTGGTAGGCATCTGAAAGACACCACAAAAGTTGTTCTACCTGCTTTCTGGGCTGAGATGGGGAAACGCTGAATTTTGGAGTCGGCCGGTGACAAAATGTTCCAAACACACCCCATGCACAACTCCACCGGGGAAGGTGCCAGACAGGAGTTCTCCTGGTAGTTTTTACACTACCTTGGTAGGCATTTGAAAGGCACCACAAAAGTTGTTCTACCTGCTTTCTGGGCTGAGATGGGGAAATGCTGAATTTTGGAGTCGGCTGCTGACAAAATGTTCCAAACACACCCCATGCACAACTCCACCGGGGAAGGTGCCAGACAGGAGTTCTCCTGGTAGTTTTTACATTGCTCCGGTAGGCATCTGAAAGACACCACAAAACTTGTTCTACCTGCTTTCTGGGCTGAGATGGGGAAACGCTGAATTTTGGACTCGGCCGGTGACAAAATGTTCCAAACACACCCCATGCACAACTCCACCGGGGAAGGTGCCAGGAACGAATTCTTTTGGTAGTTTTTACACTACCTTGGTAGGCAGATGAAAGGCACAAGAAAAGTTGTTGTACCTACTTTCTGGGCTGAGATGGGGAACCGCTGAATTTTGGAGTCGGCCGGTGACAAAATGTTCCAAACACACCCCATGCACAACTCCACCACGGAAGGTGCCAGACAGGAGTTCTCTTGGTAGTTTTTACACTACCTTGGTAGGCATCTGAAAGGCACCACAAAAGTTGTTCTACCTGCTTTCTGGGCTGAGATGGGGAACCGCTGAATTTTGGAGTCGGCCGGTGACAAAATGTTTCACAGACACCCCATGCACAACTCCACCGGGGAAGGTGCCAGGAACGAATTCTGTTGGTAGTTTTTACACTACCTTGGTAGGCATCTAAAAGACAGCACAAAAGTTGTTCTACCTGCTTTCTGGGCTGAGATGGGGAAACGCTGAATTTTGGACTCGGCCGGTGACAAAATGTTCCAAACACACCCCATGCACAACTCCACCGGGGAAGGTGCCAGACAGGAGTTCTCCTGGTAGTTTTTACATTGCTCCGGTAGGCATCTGAAAGACACCACAAAAGTTGTTGTACCTGCTTTCTGGGCTGAGATGGGGAACCGCTGAATTTTGGAGTCGGCCGGTGACAAAATGTTTCACAGACACCCCATGCACAACTCCACCGGGGAAGGTGCCAGGAACGAATTCTGTTGGTAGTTTTTACACTACCTTGGTAGGCATCTAAAAGACAGCACAAAAGTTGTTCTACCTGCTTTCTGGGCTGAGATGGGGAACCGCTGAATTTTGGACTCGGCTGGTGACAAAATGTTCCAAAAACACCCCATGCACAACTCCACCGGGGAAGGTGCCAGACAGGAGTTCTCCTGGTAGTTTTTACACTACCTTGGTAGGCATTTGAAAGGCACCACAAAAGTTGTTCTTCCTGCTTTCTGGGCTGACATGGGGAACCGCTGAATTTTGGAGTCGGCCGGTGACAAAATGTTCCAAACACACCCCCTGCACAACTCCACCGGGGAAGGTGCCAGACAGGAGTTCTCCTGGTAGTTTTTACACTACCTTGGTAGGCATTTGAAAGACACCACAAAAGTTGTTCTACCTGCTTTCTGGGCTGAGATGGGGAAACGCTGAATTTTGGAGTCGGCCGGTGACAAAATGTTCCAAACACACCCCATGCACAACTCCACCGGGGAAGGTGCCAGGAACGAATTCTTTTGGTAGTTTTTACTCTACCTTGGTAGGCAGCTGAAAGGCACAAGAAAAGTTGTTGTACCTGCTTTGTGGGCTGAGATGGGGAAACGCTGAATTTTGGAGTCGGCCGGTGACAAAATGTTCCAAACACACCCCATGCACAACTCCACCGGGGAAGGTGCCAGACAGGAGTTCTCTTGGTAGTTTCTACACTACCTTGGTAGGCATTTGAAAGGCACCACAAAAGTTGTTCTACCTGCTTTCTGGGCTGAGATGGGGAAACGCTGAATTTTGGACTCGGCCGGTGACAAAATGTTCCAAACACACCCCATGCACAACTCCACCGGGGAAGGTGCCAGGCAGGAGTTCTCCTGGTAGTTTTTACACTACCTTGGTAGGCATCTGAAAGACACCACAAAAGTTGTTCTACCTGCTTTCTGGGCTGAGATGGGGAAACGCTGAATTTTGGAGTCGGCCGGTGACAAAATGTTCCAAACACACCCCATGCACAACTCCACCGGGGAAGGTGCCAGACAGGAGTTCTCCTGGTAGTTTTTACACTACCTTGGTAGGCATTTGAAAGGCACCACAAAAGTTGTTCTACCTGCTTTCTGGGCTGAGATGGGGAAATGCTGAATTTTGGAGTCGGCTGCTGACAAAATGTTCCAAACACACCCCATGCACAACTCCACCGGGGAAGGTGCCAGACAGGAGTTCTCCTGGTAGTTTTTACATTGCTCCGGTAGGCATCTGAAAGACACCACAAAACTTGTTCTACCTGCTTTCTGGGCTGAGATGGGGAAACGCTGAATTTTGGACTCGGCCGGTGACAAAATGTTCCAAACACACCCCATGCACAACTCCACCGGGGAAGGTGCCAGGAACGAATTCTTTTGGTAGTTTTTACACTACCTTGGTAGGCAGATGAAAGGCACAAGAAAAGTTGTTGTACCTACTTTCTGGGCTGAGATGGGGAACCGCTGAATTTTGGAGTCGGCCGGTGACAAAATGTTCCAAACACACCCCATGCACAACTCCACCACGGAAGGTGCCAGACAGGAGTTCTCTTGGTAGTTTTTACACTACCTTGGTAGGCATCTGAAAGGCACCACAAAAGTTGTTCTACCTGCTTTCTGGGCTGAGATGGGGAACCGCTGAATTTTGGACTCGGCTGGTGACAAAATGTTCCAAACACACCCCATGCACAACTCCACCGGGGAAGGTGCCAGACAGGAGTTCTCCTGGTAGTTTTTACACTACCTTGGTAGGCATCTGAAAGACACCACAAAAGTTGTTCTACCTGCTTTCTGGGCTGAGATGGGGAACCGCTGAATTTTGGAGTCGGCCGGTGACAAAATGTTTCACAGACACCCCATGCACAACTCCACCGGGGAAGGTGCCAGGAACGAATTCTGTTGGTAGTTTTTACACTACCTTGGTAGGCATCTAAAAGACAGCACAAAAGTTGTTCTACCTGCTTTCTGGGCTGAGATGGGGAAACGCTGAATTTTGGACTCGGCTGGTGACAAAATGTTCCAAAAACACCCCATGCACAACTCCACCGGGGAAGGTGCCAGACAGGAGTTCTCCTGGTAGTTTTTACACTACCTTGGTAGGCATTTGAAAGGCACCACAAAAGTTGTTCTTCCTGCTTTCTGGGCTGACATGGGGAACCGCTGAATTTTGGAGTCGGCCGGTGACAAAATGTTCCAAACACACCCCATGCACAACTCCACCGGGGAAGGTGCCAGACAGGAGTTCTCCTGGTAGATTTTACACTACCTTGGTAGGCATTTGAAAGACACCACAAAACTTGTTCTACCTGCTTTCTGGGCTGAGATGGGGAAACGCTGAATTTTGGAGTCGGCCGGTGACAAAATGTTCCAAACACACCCCATGCACAACTCCACCGGGGAAGGTGCCAGACAGGAGTTCTCCTGGTAGATTTTACACTACCTTGGTAGGCATTTGAAAGGCACCACAAAAGTTGTTCTACCTGCTTTCTGGGCTGAGATGGGGAACCGCTGAATTTTGGAGTCGGCTGGTGACAAAATGTTCCAAACACACCCCCTGCACAACTCCACCGGGGAAGGTGCCAGACAGGAGTTCTCTTGGTAGTTTCTACACTACCTTGGTAGGCATTTGAAAGGCACCACAAAAGTTGTTCTTCCTGCTTTCTGGGCTGAGATGGGGAAACGCTGAATTTTGGACTCGGCCGGTGACAAAATGTTCCAAACACACCCCATGCACAACTCCACCGGGGAAGGTGCCAGACAGGAGTTCTCCTGGTAGTTTTTACACTACCTTGGTAGGCATCTGAAAGACACCACAAAAGTTGTTCTACCTGCTTTCTGGGCTGAGATGGGGAAACGCTGAATTTTGGAGTCGGCTGGTGACAAAATGTTCCAAACACACCCCATGCACAACTCCACCGGGGAAGGTGCCAGACAGGAGTTCTCCTGGTAGTTTTTACACTACCTTGGTAGGCATTTGAAAGGCACCACAAAAGTTGTTCTACCTGCTTTCTGGGCTGACATGGGGAACCGCTGAATTTTGGACTCGGCTGGTGACAAAATGTTCCAAACACACCCCATGCACAACTCCACCGGGGAAGGTGCCAGACAGGAGTTCTCCTGGTAGTTTTTACACTACCTTGGTAGGCATTTGAAAGACACCACAAAAGTTGTTGTACCTGCTTTGTGGGCTGAGATGGGGAACCGCTGAATTTTGGACTCGGCCGGTGACAAAATGTTCCAAACACACCCCATGCACAACTCCACCGGGGAAGGTGCCAGGAACGAATTCTTTTGGTAGTTTTTACACTACCTTGGTAGGCAGCTGAAAGGCACAAGAAAAGTTGTTGTACCTGCTTTCTGGGCTGAGATGGGGAAACGCTGAATTTTGGAGTCGGCCGGTGACAAAATGTTCCAAACACACCCCATGCACAACTCCACCACGGAAGGTGCCAGACAGGAGTTCTCTTGGTAGTTTTTACACTACCTTGGTAGGCATCTGAAAGGCACCACAAAAGTTGTTCTACCTGCTTTCTGGGCTGAGATGGGGAACCGCTGAATTTTGGACTCGGCCGGTGACAAAATGTTCCAAACACACCCCATGCACAACTCCACCGGGGAAGGTGCCAGACAGGAGTTCTCCTGGTAGTTTTTACACTACCTTGGTAGGCATCTGAAAGACACCACAAAAGTTGTTCTACCTGCTTTCTGGGCTGAGATGGGGAACCGCTGAATTTTGGACTCGGCCGGTGACAAAATGTTCCAAACACACCCCATGCACAACTCCACCGGGGAAGGTGCCAGACAGGAGTTCTCCTGGTAGTTTTTACACTACCTTGGTAGGCATCTGAAAGACACCACAAAAGTTGTTCTACCTGCTTTCTGGGCTGAGATGGGGAAACGCTGAATTTTGGAGTCGGCTGGTGACAAAATGTTCCAAACACACCCCATGCACAACTCCACCGGGGAAGGTGCCAGACAGGAGTTCTCCTGGTAGTTTTTACACTACCTTGGTAGGCATCTAAAAGGCACCACAAAAGTTGTTCTACCTGCTTTCTGGGCTGAGATGGGGAATCGCTGAATTTTGGACTCGGCCGGTGACAAAATGTTCCAAACACACCCCATGCACAACTCCACCGGGGAAGGTGCCAGACAGGAGTTCTCCTGGTAGTTTTTACACTACCTTGGTAGGCATCTAAAAGGCACCACAAAAGTTGTTCTACCTGCTTTCTGGGCTGAGATGGGGAACGGCTGAATTTTGGACTCGGCCGGTGACAAAATGTTCCAAACACACCCCATGCACAACTCCACCGGGGAAGGTGCCAGACAGGAGTTCTCCTGGTAGTTTTTACACTACCTTGGTAGGCATCTAAAAGGCACCACAAAAGTTTTTCTTCCTGCTTTCTGGGCTGAGATGGGGAAACGCTGAATTTTGGAGTCGGCCGGTGACAAAATGTTCCAAACACACCCCATGCACAACTCCACCGGGGAAGGTGCCAGACAGGAGTTCTCTTAGTAGTTTTTACACTACCTTGGTAGGCATCTGAAAGACACCACAAAAGTTGTTCTACCTGCTTTCTGGGCTGAGATGGGGAACCGCTGAATTTTGGACTCGGCTGGTGACAAAATGTTCCAAACACACCCCATGCTCAACTCCACCACGGAAGGTGCCAGACAGGAGTTCTCCTGGTAGTTTTTACACTACCTTGGTAGGCAGCTGAAAGACACCACAAAAGTTGTTCTACCTGCTTTGTGGGCTGAGATGGGGAACCGCTGAATTTTGGAGTCGGCTGGTGACAAAATGTTCCAAACACACCCCATGCAGAACTCCACCGGGGAAGGTGCCAGGCAGGAGTTCTCCTGGTAGTTTTTACACTACCTTGGTAGGCATCTGAAAGGCACCACAAAAGTTGTTCTACCTGCTTTCTGGGTTGAGATGGGGAAACGCTGAATTTTGGAGTCGGCTGGTGACAAAATGTTCCAAACACACCCCATGTACAACTCCACCGGGGAAGGTGCCAGGAACGAATTCTGTTGGTAGTTTTTACACTACCTTGGTAGGCAGCTGAAAGGCACAAGAAAAGAAATTGTACCAGCTTTGTGGGCTGAGATGGGGAACCGCTGAATTTTGGAGTCGGCCGGTGACAAAATGTTCCAAACACACCCCATGCACAACTCCACCGGGGAAGGTGCCAGACAGGAGTTCTCTTGGTAGTTTTTACACTACCTTGGTAGGCAGCTGAAAGGCACCACAAAACTTGTTCTACCTGCTTTCTGGGCTGAGATGGGGAAACGCTGAATTTTGGACTCGGCTGGTGACAAAATGTTCCAAACACACCCCATGCACAACTCCACCGGGGAAGGTGCCAGACAGGAGTTCTCTTGGTAGTTTTTACACTACCTTGGTAGGCATCTGAAAGACACCACAAAAGTTGTTCTACCTGCTTTCTGGGCTGAGATGGGGAACCGCTGAATTTTGGACTCGGCTGGTGACAAAATGTTCCAAACACACCCCATGCACAACTCCACCGGGGAAGGTGCCAGACAGGAGTTCTCCTGGTAGTTTTTACACTACCTTGGTAGGCATTTGAAAGGCACCACAAAAGTTGTTCTTCCTGCTTTCTGGGCTGAGATGGGGAACCGCTGAATTTTGGACTCGGCTGGTGACAAAATGTTCCAAACACACCCCATGCACAACTCCACCACGGAAGGTGCCAGACAGGAGTTCTCCTGGTAGTTTTTACATTGCTCCGGTAGGCATCTGAAAGACACCACAAAAGTTGTTCTACCTGCTTTCTGGGCTGAGATGGGGAACCGCTGAATTTTGGAGTCGGCCGGTGACAAAATGTTCCAAACACACCCCATGCACAACTCCACCGGGGAAGGTGCCAGACAGGAGTTCTCCTGGTAGTTTTTACATTGCTCCGGTAGGCATCTGAAAGACACCACAAAAGTTGTTCTACCTGCTTTCTGGGCTGAGATGGGGAACCGCTGAATTTTGGACTCGGCCGGTGACAAAATGTTCCACAGACACCCCATGCACAACTCCACCGGGGAAGGAGCCAGGAACGAATTCTGTTGGTAATTTTTACACTACCTTGATAGGCAGCTGAAAGGCACAAGAAAAGTTGTTGTACCTGCTTTGTGGGCTGAGATGGGGAACCGCTGAATTTTGGAGTCGGCCGTTGACAAAATGTTCCAAACAAACCCCATGCACAACTCCACCGGGGAAGGTGCCAGACAGGAGTTCTCTTGGTAGTTTTTACACTACCTTGGTAGGCATTTGAAAGACACCACAAAACTTGTTCTACCTGCTTTCTGGGCTGAGATGGGGAAACGCTGAATTTTGGAGTCGGCCGGTGACAAAATGTTCCAAACACACCCCATGCACAACTCCACCGGGGAAGGTGCCAGACAGGAGTTCTCCTGGTAGTTTTTACATTGCTCCGGTAGGCATCTGAAAGACACCACAAAAGTTGTTGTACCTGCTTTCTGGGCTGAGATGGGGAACCGCTGAATTTTGGAGTCGGCCGGTGACAAAATGTTTCACAGACACCCCATGCACAACTCCACCGGGGAAGGTGCCAGACAGGAGTTCTCTTAGTAGTTTTTACACTACCTTGGTAGGCATCTAAAAGACACCACAAAAGTTGTTCTACCTGCTTTCTGGGCTGAGATGGGGAACCGCTGAATTTTGGACTCGGCTGGTGACAAAATGTTCCAAACACACCCCATGCTCAACTCCACCACGGAAGGTGCCAGACAGGAGTTCTTCTGGTAGTTTTTACACTACCTTGGTAGGCAGCTGAAAGACACCACAAAAGTTGTTCTACCTGCTTTGTGGGCTGAGATGGGGAACAGCTGAATTTTGGAGTCGGCTGGTGGCAAAATGTTCCAAACACACCCCATGCAGAACTCCACCGGGGAAGGTGCCAGACAGGAGTTCTCCTGGTAGTTTTTACACTACCTTGGTAGGCATCTGAAAGGCACCACAAAAGTTGTTCTTCCTGCTTTCTGGGCTGAGATGGGGAAACGCTGAATTTTGGAGTCGGCTGGTGACAAAATGTTCCAAACACACCCCATGTACAACTCCACCGGGGAAGGTGCCAGGAACGAATTCTGTTGGTAGTTTTTACACTACCTTGGTAGGCAGCTGAAAGGCACAAGAAAAGAAGTTGTACCAGCTTTGTGGGCTGAGATGGGGAAACGCTGAATTTTGGAGTCGGCCGGTGACAAAATGTTCCAAACACACCCCATGCACAACTCCACCGGGGAAGGTGCCAGACAGGAGTTCTCTTGGTAGTTTTTACACTACCTTGGTAGGCAGCTGAAAGGCACCACAAAACTTGTTCTACCTGCTTTCTGGGCTGAGATGGGGAAACGCTGAATTTTGGACTCGGCTGGTGACAAAATGTTCCAAACACACCCCATGCACAACTCCACCGGGGAAGGTGCCAGACAGGAGTTCTCTTGGTAGTTTTTACACTACCTTGGTAGGCATCTGAAAGACACCACAAAAGTTGTTCTACCTGCTTTCTGGGCTGAGATGGGGAACCGCTGAATTTTGGAGTCGGCCGTTGACAAAATGTTCCAAACACACCCCATGCACAACTCCACCGGGGAAGGTGCCAGACAGGAGTTCTCTTGGTAGTTTTTACACTACCTTGGTAGGCAGCTGAAAGGCACCACAAAAGTTGTTCTACCTGCTTTCTGGGCTGAGATGGGGAACCGCTGAATTTTGGACTCGGCTGGTGACAAAATGTTCCAAACACACCCCATGCACAACTCCACCACGGAAGGTGCCAGACAGGAGTTCTCCTGGTAGTTTTTACACTACCTTGGTAGGCATCTGAAAGACACCAGAAAAGTTGTTCTACCTGCTTTGTGGGCTGAGATGGGGAATCGCTGAATTTTGGACTCGGCCGGTGACAAAATGTTCCAAACACACCCCATGCACAACTCCACCGGGGAAGGTGCCAGACAGGAGTTCTCCTGGTAGTTTTTACATTGCTCCGGTAGGCATCTGAAAGACACCACAAAAGTTGTTCTACCTGCTTTCTGGGCTGAGATGGGGAACCGCTGAATTTTGGACTCGGCCGGTGACAAAATGTTCCAAACACACCCCATGCACAACTCCACCGGGGAAGGTGCCAGGAACGAATTCTGTTGGTAGTTTTTACACTACCTTGGTAGGCATCTAAAAGACAGCACAAAAGTTGTTCTACCTGCTTTCTGGGCTGAGATGGGGAACCGCTGAATTTTGGAGTCGGCTGGTGACAAAATGTTCCAAAAACACCCCATGCACAACTCCACCGGGGAAGGTGCCAGACAGGAGTTCTCCTGGTAGTTTTTACACTACCTTGGTAGGCATCTGAAAGACACCACAAAAGTTGTTCTACCTGCTTTCTGGGCTGAGATGGGGAAACGCTGAATTTTGGAGTCGGCTGGTGACAAAATGTTCCAAACACACCCCATGCACAACTCCACCGGGGAAGGTGCCAGACAGGAGTTCTCCTGGTAGTTTTTACACTACCTTGGTAGGCATCTAAAAGGCACCACAAAAGTTGTTCTACCTGCTTTCTGGGCTGAGATGGGGAATCGCTGAATTTTGGACTCGGCCGGTGACAAAATGTTCCAAACACACCCCATGCACAACTCCACCGGGGAAGGTGCCAGACAGGAGTTCTCCTGGTAGTTTTTACACTACCTTGGTAGGCATCTAAAAGGCACCACAAAAGTTGTTCTACCTGCTTTCTGGGCTGAGATGGGGAACGGCTGAATTTTGGACTCGGCCGGTGACAAAATGTTCCAAACACACCCCATGCACAACTCCACCGGGGAAGGTGCCAGACAGGAGTTCTCCTGGTAGTTTTTACACTACCTTGGTAGGCATCTAAAAGGCACCACAAAAGTTTTTCTTCCTGCTTTCTGGGCTGAGATGGGGAAACGCTGAATTTTGGAGTCGGCCGGTGACAAAATGTTCCAAACACACCCCATGCACAACTCCACCGGGGAAGGTGCCAGACAGGAGTTCTCTTAGTAGTTTTTACACTACCTTGGTAGGCATCTGAAAGACACCACAAAAGTTGTTCTACCTGCTTTCTGGGCTGAGATGGGGAACCGCTGAATTTTGGACTCGGCTGGTGACAAAATGTTCCAAACACACCCCATGCTCAACTCCACCACGGAAGGTGCCAGACAGGAGTTCTCCTGGTAGTTTTTACACTACCTTGGTAGGCAGCTGAAAGACACCACAAAAGTTGTTCTACCTGCTTTGTGGGCTGAGATGGGGAACCGCTGAATTTTGGAGTCGGCTGGTGACAAAATGTTCCAAACACACCCCATGCAGAACTCCACCGGGGAAGGTGCCAGGCAGGAGTTCTCCTGGTAGTTTTTACACTACCTTGGTAGGCATCTGAAAGGCACCACAAAAGTTGTTCTACCTGCTTTCTGGGTTGAGATGGGGAAACGCTGAATTTTGGAGTCGGCTGGTGACAAAATGTTCCAAACACACCCCATGTACAACTCCACCGGGGAAGGTGCCAGGAACGAATTCTGTTGGTAGTTTTTACACTACCTTGGTAGGCAGCTGAAAGGCACAAGAAAAGAAATTGTACCAGCTTTGTGGGCTGAGATGGGGAACCGCTGAATTTTGGAGTCGGCCGGTGACAAAATGTTCCAAACACACCCCATGCACAACTCCACCGGGGAAGGTGCCAGACAGGAGTTCTCTTGGTAGTTTTTACACTACCTTGGTAGGCAGCTGAAAGGCACCACAAAACTTGTTCTACCTGCTTTCTGGGCTGAGATGGGGAAACGCTGAATTTTGGACTCGGCTGGTGACAAAATGTTCCAAACACACCCCATGCACAACTCCACCGGGGAAGGTGCCAGACAGGAGTTCTCTTGGTAGTTTTTACACTACCTTGGTAGGCATCTGAAAGACACCACAAAAGTTGTTCTACCTGCTTTCTGGGCTGAGATGGGGAACCGCTGAATTTTGGACTCGGCTGGTGACAAAATGTTCCAAACACACCCCATGCACAACTCCACCGGGGAAGGTGCCAGACAGGAGTTCTCCTGGTAGTTTTTACACTACCTTGGTAGGCATTTGAAAGGCACCACAAAAGTTGTTCTTCCTGCTTTCTGGGCTGAGATGGGGAACCGCTGAATTTTGGACTCGGCTGGTGACAAAATGTTCCAAACACACCCCATGCACAACTCCACCACGGAAGGTGCCAGACAGGAGTTCTCCTGGTAGTTTTTACATTGCTCCGGTAGGCATCTGAAAGACACCACAAAAGTTGTTCTACCTGCTTTCTGGGCTGAGATGGGGAACCGCTGAATTTTGGAGTCGGCCGGTGACAAAATGTTCCAAACACACCCCATGCACAACTCCACCGGGGAAGGTGCCAGACAGGAGTTCTCCTGGTAGTTTTTACATTGCTCCGGTAGGCATCTGAAAGACACCACAAAAGTTGTTCTACCTGCTTTCTGGGCTGAGATGGGGAACCGCTGAATTTTGGACTCGGCCGGTGACAAAATGTTCCACAGACACCCCATGCACAACTCCACCGGGGAAGGAGCCAGGAACGAATTCTGTTGGTAATTTTTACACTACCTTGATAGGCAGCTGAAAGGCACAAGAAAAGTTGTTGTACCTGCTTTGTGGGCTGAGATGGGGAACCGCTGAATTTTGGAGTCGGCCGTTGACAAAATGTTCCAAACAAACCCCATGCACAACTCCACCGGGGAAGGTGCCAGACAGGAGTTCTCTTGGTAGTTTTTACACTACCTTGGTAGGCATTTGAAAGACACCACAAAACTTGTTCTACCTGCTTTCTGGGCTGAGATGGGGAAACGCTGAATTTTGGAGTCGGCCGGTGACAAAATGTTCCAAACACACCCCATGCACAACTCCACCGGGGAAGGTGCCAGACAGGAGTTCTCCTGGTAGTTTTTACATTGCTCCGGTAGGCATCTGAAAGACACCACAAAAGTTGTTGTACCTGCTTTCTGGGCTGAGATGGGGAACCGCTGAATTTTGGAGTCGGCCGGTGACAAAATGTTTCACAGACACCCCATGCACAACTCCACCGGGGAAGGTGCCAGACAGGAGTTCTCTTAGTAGTTTTTACACTACCTTGGTAGGCATCTAAAAGACACCACAAAAGTTGTTCTACCTGCTTTCTGGGCTGAGATGGGGAACCGCTGAATTTTGGACTCGGCTGGTGACAAAATGTTCCAAACACACCCCATGCTCAACTCCACCACGGAAGGTGCCAGACAGGAGTTCTTCTGGTAGTTTTTACACTACCTTGGTAGGCAGCTGAAAGACACCACAAAAGTTGTTCTACCTGCTTTGTGGGCTGAGATGGGGAACAGCTGAATTTTGGAGTCGGCTGGTGGCAAAATGTTCCAAACACACCCCATGCAGAACTCCACCGGGGAAGGTGCCAGACAGGAGTTCTCCTGGTAGTTTTTACACTACCTTGGTAGGCATCTGAAAGGCACCACAAAAGTTGTTCTTCCTGCTTTCTGGGCTGAGATGGGGAAACGCTGAATTTTGGAGTCGGCTGGTGACAAAATGTTCCAAACACACCCCATGTACAACTCCACCGGGGAAGGTGCCAGGAACGAATTCTGTTGGTAGTTTTTACACTACCTTGGTAGGCAGCTGAAAGGCACAAGAAAAGAAGTTGTACCAGCTTTGTGGGCTGAGATGGGGAAACGCTGAATTTTGGAGTCGGCCGGTGACAAAATGTTCCAAACACACCCCATGCACAACTCCACCGGGGAAGGTGCCAGACAGGAGTTCTCTTGGTAGTTTTTACACTACCTTGGTAGGCAGCTGAAAGGCACCACAAAACTTGTTCTACCTGCTTTCTGGGCTGAGATGGGGAAACGCTGAATTTTGGACTCGGCTGGTGACAAAATGTTCCAAACACACCCCATGCACAACTCCACCGGGGAAGGTGCCAGACAGGAGTTCTCTTGGTAGTTTTTACACTACCTTGGTAGGCATCTGAAAGACACCACAAAAGTTGTTCTACCTGCTTTCTGGGCTGAGATGGGGAACCGCTGAATTTTGGAGTCGGCCGTTGACAAAATGTTCCAAACACACCCCATGCACAACTCCACCGGGGAAGGTGCCAGACAGGAGTTCTCTTGGTAGTTTTTACACTACCTTGGTAGGCAGCTGAAAGGCACCACAAAAGTTGTTCTACCTGCTTTCTGGGCTGAGATGGGGAACCGCTGAATTTTGGACTCGGCTGGTGACAAAATGTTCCAAACACACCCCATGCACAACTCCACCACGGAAGGTGCCAGACAGGAGTTCTCCTGGTAGTTTTTACACTACCTTGGTAGGCATCTGAAAGACACCAGAAAAGTTGTTCTACCTGCTTTGTGGGCTGAGATGGGGAATCGCTGAATTTTGGACTCGGCCGGTGACAAAATGTTCCAAACACACCCCATGCACAACTCCACCGGGGAAGGTGCCAGACAGGAGTTCTCCTGGTAGTTTTTACATTGCTCCGGTAGGCATCTGAAAGACACCACAAAAGTTGTTCTACCTGCTTTCTGGGCTGAGATGGGGAACCGCTGAATTTTGGACTCGGCCGGTGACAAAATGTTCCAAACACACCCCATGCACAACTCCACCGGGGAAGGTGCCAGGAACGAATTCTGTTGGTAGTTTTTACACTACCTTGGTAGGCATCTAAAAGACAGCACAAAAGTTGTTCTACCTGCTTTCTGGGCTGAGATGGGGAACCGCTGAATTTTGGAGTCGGCTGGTGACAAAATGTTCCAAAAACACCCCATGCACAACTCCACCGGGGAAGGTGCCAGACAGGAGTTCTCCTGGTAGTTTTTACACTACCTTGGTAGGCATTTGAAAGGCACCACAAAAGTTGTTCTTCCTGCTTTCTGGGCTGACATGGGGAACCGCTGAATTTTGGAGTCGGCCGGTGACAAAATGTTCCAAACACACCCCCTGCACATCTCCACCGGGGAAGGTGCCAGACAGGAGTTCTCTTGGTAGATTTTACACTACCTTGGTAGGCATTTGAAAGACACCACAAAACTTGTTCTACCTTCTTTCTGGGCTGAGATGGGGAACCGCTGAATTTTGGACTCGGCCGGTGACAAAATGTTCCAAACACACCCCATGCACAACTCCACCGGGGAAGGTGCCAGACAGGAGTTCTCCTGGTAGTTTTTACACTACCTTGGTAGGCATCTAAAAGACACCACAAAAGTTGTTCTACCTGCTTTCTGGGCTGAGATGGGGAACCGCTGAATTTTGGACTCGGCTGGTGACAAAATGTTCCAAACACACCCCATGCTCAACTCCACCACGGAAGGTGCCAGACAGGAGTTCTCCTGGTAGTTTTTACACTACCTTGGTAGGCAGCTGAAAGACACCACAAAAGTTGTTCTACCTGCTTTGTGGGCTGAGATGGGGAACCGCTGAATTTTGGAGTCGGCTGGTGACAAAATGTTCCAAACACACCCCATGCAGAACTCCACCGGGGAAGGTGCCAGACAGGAGTTCTCCTGGTAGTTTTTACACTACCTTGGTAGGCATCTGAAAGGCACCACAAAAGTTGTTCTACCTGCTTTCTGGGTTGAGATGGGGAAACGCTGAATTTTGGAGTCGGCTGGTGACAAAATGTTCCAAACACACCCCATGTAAAACTCCACCGGGGAAGGTGCCAGGAACGAATTCTGTTGGTAGTTTTTACACTACCTTGGTAGGCAGCTGAAAGGCACAAGAAAAGTTGTTGTACCTGCTTTCTGGGCTGAGATGGGGAACCGCTGAATTTTGGAGTCGGCCGGTGACAAAATGTTCCAAACACACCCCATGCACAACTCCACCGGGGAAGGTGCCAGGAACGAATTCTGTTGGTAGTTTTTACACTACCTTGGTAGGCAGCTGAAAGGCACAAGAAAAGAAGTTGTACCAGCTTTGTGGGCTGAGATGGGGAAACGCTGAATTTTGGAGTCGGCCGGTGACAAAATGTTCCAAACACACCCCATGCACAACTCCACCGGGGAAGGTGCCAGACAGGAGTTCTCTTGGTAGTTTTTACACTACCTTGGTAGGCAGCTGAAAGGCACCACAAAACTTGTTCTACCTGCTTTCTGGGCTGAGATGGGGAAACGCTGAATTTTGGACTCGGCTGGTGACAAAATGTTCCAAACACACCCCATGCACAACTCCACCGGGGAAGGTGCCAGACAGGAGTTCTCTTGGTAGTTTTTACACTACCTTGGTAGGCATCTGAAAGACACCACAAAAGTTGTTCTACCTGCTTTCTGGGCTGAGATGGGGAACCGCTGAATTTTGGAGTCGGCCGTTGACAAAATGTTCCAAACACACCCCATGCACAACTCCACCGGGGAAGGTGCCAGACAGGAGTTCTCTTGGTAGTTTTTACACTACCTTGGTAGGCAGCTGAAAGGCACCACAAAAGTTGTTCTACCTGCTTTCTGGGCTGAGATGGGGAACCGCTGAATTTTGGACTCGGCTGGTGACAAAATGTTCCAAACACACCCCATGCACAACTCCACCACGGAAGGTGCCAGACAGGAGTTCTCCTGGTAGTTTTTACACTACCTTGGTAGGCATCTGAAAGACACCAGAAAAGTTGTTCTACCTGCTTTGTGGGCTGAGATGGGGAATCGCTGAATTTTGGACTCGGCCGGTGACAAAATGTTCCAAACACACCCCATGCACAACTCCACCACGGAAGGTGCCAGACAGGAGTTCTCCTGGTAGTTTTTACATTGCTCCGGTAGGCATCTGAAAGACACCACAAAAGTTGTTCTACCTGCTTTCTGGGCTGAGATGGGGAACCGCTGAATTTTGGACTCGGCCGGTGACAAAATGTTCCAAACACACCCCATGCACAACTCCAGCGGGGAAGGTGCCAGGAACGAATTCTGTTGGTAGTTTTTACACTACCTTGGTAGGCATCTAAAAGACAGCACAAAAGTTGTTCTACCTGCTTTCTGGGCTGAGATGGGGAACCGCTGAATTTTGGAGTCGGCTGGTGACAAAATGTTCCAAAAACACCCCATGCACAACTCCACCGGGGAAGGTGCCAGACAGGAGTTCTCCTGGTAGTTTTTACACTACCTTGGTAGGCATTTGAAAGGCACCACAAAAGTTGTTCTTCCTGCTTTCTGGGCTGACATGGGGAACCGCTGAATTTTGGAGTCGGCCGGTGACAAAATGTTCCAAACACACCCCCTGCACAACTCCACCGGGGAAGGTGCCAGACAGGAGTTCTCTTGGTAGATTTTACACTACCTTGGTAGGCATTTGAAAGACACCACAAAACTTGTTCTACCTTCTTTCTGGGCTGAGATGGGGAACCGCTGAATTTTGGACTCGGCCGGTGACAAAATGTTCCAAACACACCCCATGCACAACTCCACCGGGGAAGGTGCCAGGAACGAATTCTTTTGGTAGTTTTTACACTACCTTGGTAGGCAGCTGAAAGGCACAAGAAAAGTTGTTGTACCTGCTTTGTGGGCTGAGATGGGGAAACGCTGAATTTTGGAGTCGGCCGGTGACAAAATGTTCCAAACACACCCCATGCACAACTCCACCACGGAAGGTGCCAGACAGGAGTTCTCTTGGTAGTTTTTACACTACCTTGGTAGGCATCTGAAAGGCACCACAAAAGTTGTTCTACCTGCTTTCTGGGCTGAGATGGGGAAACGCTGAATTTTGGACTCGGCCGGTGACAAAATGTTCCAAACACACCCCATGCACAACTCCACCGGGGAAGGTGCCAGACAGGAGTTCTCCTGGTAGTTTTTACACTACCTTGGTAGGCATCTGAAAGACACCAGAAAAGTTGTTCTACCTGCTTTCTGGGCTGAGATGGGGAATCGCTGAATTTTGGACTCGGCCGGTGACAAAATGTTCCAAACACACCCCATGCACAACTCCACCGGGGAAGGTGCCAGACAGGAGTTCTCTTGGTAGTTTTTACATTGCTCCGGTAGGCATCTGAAAGACACCAGAAAAGTTGTTCTACCTGCTTTCTGGGCTGAGATGGGGAACCGCTGAATTTTGGACTCGGCCGGTGACAAAATGTTCCACAGACACCCCATGCACAACTCCACCGGGGAAGGAGCCAGGAACGAATTCTGTTGGTAATTTTTACACTACCTTGATAGGCAGCTGAAAGGCACAAGAAAAGTTGTTGTACCTGCTTTGTGGGCTGAGATGGGGAACCGCTGAATTTTGGAGTCGGCCGTTGACAAAATGTTCCAAACACACCCCATGCACAACTCCACCGGGGAAGGTGCCAGACAGGAGTTCTCTTGGTAGTTTTTACACTACCTTGGTAGGCATTTGAAAGACACCACAAAACTTGTTCTACCTGCTTTCTGGGCTGAGATGGGGAAACGCTGAATTTTGGACTCGGCCGGTGACAAAATGTTCCAAACACACCCCATGCACAACTCCACCGGGGAAGGTGCCAGACAGGAGTTCTCCTGGTAGTTTTTACATTGCTCCGGTAGGCATCTGAAAGACACCACAAAAGTTGTTGTACCTGCTTTCTGGGCTGAGATGGGGAACCGCTGAATTTTGGAGTCGGCCGGTGACAAAATGTTTCACAGACACCCCATGCACAACTCCACCGGGGAAGGTGCCAGGAACGAATTCTGTTGGTAGTTTTTACACTACCTTGGTAGGCATCTAAAAGACAGCACAAAAGTTGTTCTACCTGCTTTCTGGGCTGAGATGGGGAACCGCTGAATTTTGGAGTCGGCTGGTGACAAAATGTTCCAAAAACACCCCATGCACAACTCCACCGGGGAAGGTGCCAGACAGGAGTTCTCCTGGTAGTTTTTACACTACCTTGGTAGGCATTTGAAAGGCACCACAAAAGTTGTTCTTCCTGCTTTCTGGGCTGACATGGGGAACCGCTGAATTTTGGAGTCGGCCGGTGACAAAATGTTCCAAACACACCCCCTGCACAACTCCACCGGGGAAGGTGCCAGACAGGAGTTCTCTTGGTAGATTTTACACTACCTTGGTAGGCATTTGAAAGACACCACAAAACTTGTTCTACCTGCTTTCTGGGCTGAGATGGGGAACCGCTGAATTTTGGACTCGGCCGGTGACAAAATGTTCCAAACACACCCCATGCACAACTCCACCGGGGAAGGTGCCAGGAACGAATTCTTTTGGTAGTTTTTACACTACCTTGGTAGGCAGCTGAAAGGCACAAGAAAAGTTGTTGTACCTGCTTTCTGGGCTGAGATGGGGAACCGCTGAATTTTGGAGTCGGCCGTTGACAAAATGTTCCAAACACACCCCATGCACAACTCCACCACGGAAGGTGCCAGACAGGAGTTCTCTTGGTAGTTTTTACACTACCTTGGTAGGCATCTGAAAGGCACCACAAAAGTTGTTCTACCTGCTTTCTGGGCTGAGATGGGGAAACGCTGAATTTTGGACTCGGCCGGTGACAAAATGTTCCAAACACACCCCATGCACAACTCCACCGGGGAAGGTGCCAGACAGGAGTTCTCCTGGTAGTTTTTACACTACCTTGGTAGGCATCTGAAAGACACCACAAAAGTTGTTCTACCTGCTTTCTGGGCTGAGATGGGGAAACGCTGAATTTTGGAGTCGGCTGGTGACAAAATGTTCCAAACACACCCCATGCACAACTCCACCGGGGAAGGTGCCAGACAGGAGTTCTCCTGGTAGTTTTTACACTACCTTGGTAGGCATTTGAAAGGCACCACAAAAGTTGTTCTTCCTGCTTTCTGGGCTGAGATGGGGAAACGCTGAATTTTGGACTCGGCCGGTGACAAAATGTTCCAAACACACCCCATGCACAACTCCACCACGGAAGGTGCCAGACAGGAGTTCTCCTGGTAGTTTTTACACTACCTTGGTAGGCATCTGAAAGACACCACAAAAGTTGTTCTACCTGCTTTCTGGGCTGAGATGGGGAACCGCTGAATTTTGGAGTCGGCTGGTGACAAAATGTTCCAAAGACACCCCATGCACAACTCCACCGGGGAAGGTGCCAGACAGGAGTTCTCTTGGTAGTTTTTACACTACCTTGGTAGGCATTTGAAAGGAACCACAAAAGTTGTTGTACCTGCTTTCTGGGCTGAGATGGGGAACTGCTGAATTTTGGAGTCGGCCGGTGACAAAATGTTCCAAACACACCCCCTGCACAACTCCACCGGGGAAGGTGCCAGACAGGAGTTCTCCTGGTAGTTTTTACACTACCTTGGTAGGCATCTGAAAGGCACCACAAAAGTTGTTCTACCTGCTTTCTGGGCTGAGATGGGGAACAGCTGAATTTTGGACTCGGCCGGTGACAAAATGTTCCAAACACACCCCATGCACAACTCCACCGGGGAAGGTGCCAGACAGGAGTTCTCCTGGTAGTTTTTACACTACCTTGGTAGGCATCTGAAAGACACCACAAAAGTTGTTCTACCTGCTTTCTGGGCTGAGATGGGGAACCGCTGAATTTTGGACTCGGCCGGTGACAAAATGTTCCAAACACACCCCATGCACAACTCCACCGGGGAAGGTGCCAGACAGGAGTTCTCCTGGTAGTTTTTACACTACCTTGGTAGGCATCTGAAAGACACCACAAAAGTTGTTCTACCTGCTTTCTGGGGTGAGATGGGGAAACGCTGAATTTTGGAGTCGGCTGGTGACAAAATGTTCCAAACACACCCCATGCACAACTCCACCGGGGAAGGTGCCAGACAGGAGTTCTCTTGGTAGTTTTTACACTACCTTGGTAGGCATTTGAAAGGCACCACAAAAGTTGTTCTTCCTGCTTTCTGGGCTGAGATGGGGAAACGCTGAATTTTGGACTCGGCTGGTGACAAAATGTTCCAAACACACCCCATGCACAACTCCACCGGGGAAGGTGCCAGACAGGAGTTCTCCTGGTAGTTTTTACACTACCTTGGTAGGCATTTGAAAGACACCACAAAACTTGTTCTACCTGCTTTCTGGGCTGAGATGGGGAACCGCTGAATTTTGGACTCGGCCGGTGACAAAATGTTCCAAACACACCCCATGCACAACTCCACCGGGGAAGGTGCCAGGAACGAATTCTTTTGGTAGTTTTTACACTACCTTGGTAGGCATCTGAAAGACACCACAAAAGTTGTTCTACCTGCTTTCTGGGCTGAGATGGGGAACCGCTGAATTTTGGAGTCGGCCGGTGACAAAATGTTCCAAACACACCCCATGCACAACTCCACCGGGGAAGGTGCCAGACAGGAGTTCTCCTGGTAGTTTTTACACTACCTTGGGAGGCAGCTGAAAGGCACCACAAAAGTTGTTCTACCTGCTTTCTGGGCTGAGATGGGGAAACGCTGAATTTTGGACTCGGCTGGTGACAAAATGTTCCAAACACACCCCATGCACAACTCCACCGGGGAAGGTGCCAGGAACGAATTCTGTTGGTAGTTTTTACACTACCTTGGTAGGCAGCTGAAAGGCACAAGAAAAGTTGTTGTACCTGCTTTCTGGGCTGAGATGGGGAACCGCTGAATTTTGGAGTCGGCTGGTGACAAAATGTTCCAAACACACCCTCTGCACAACTCCACCGGGGAAGGTGCCAGACAGGAGTTCTCCTGGTAGTTTTTACATTGCTCCGGTAGGCATCTGAAAGATACCACAAAAGTTGTTCTACCTGCTTTCTGGGCTGAGATGGGGAATCGCTGAATTTTGGACTCGGCCGGTGACAAAATGTTCCAAACACACCCCATGCACAACTCCACCGGGGAAGGTGCCAGACAGGAGTTCTCCTGGTAGTTTTTACACTACCTTGGTAGGCATCTGAAAGACACCACAGAAGTTGTTCTACCTGCTTTCTGGGCTGAGATGGGGAACGGCTGAATTTTGGACTCGGCCGGTGACAAAATGTTCCAAACACACCCCATGCACAACTCCACCGGGGAAGGTGCCAGACAGGAGTTCTCTTGGTAGTTTTTACACTACCTTGGTAGGCAGCTGAAAGGCACCACAAAAGTTGTTCTACCTGCTTTCTGGGCTGAGATGGGGAACCGCTGAATTTTGGACTCGGCTGGTGACAAAATGTTCCAAACACACCCCATGCACAACTCCACCGGGGAAGGTGCCAGGAACGAATTCTTTTGGTAGTTTTTACACTACCTTGGTAGGCAGCTGAAAGGCACAAGAAAAGTTGTTGTACCTGCTTTCTGGGCTGAGATGGGGAACCGCTGAATTTTGGAGTCGGCCGGTGACAAAATGTTCCAAACACACCCCATGCACAACTCCACCACGGAAGGTGCCAGACAGGAGTTCTCCTGGTAGTTTTTACACTACCTTGGAAGGCATCTGAAAGACACCAGAAAAGTTGTTCTACCTGCTTTCTGGGCTGAGATGGGGAAACGCTGAATTTTGGAGTCGGCCGGTGACAAAATGTTCCAAACACACCCCATGCACAACTCCACCGGGGAAGGTGCCAGACAGGAGTTCTCCTGGTAGTTTCTACACTACCTTGGTAGGCATTTGAAAGGCACCACAAAAGTTGTTCTACCTGCTTTCTGGGCTGAGATGGGGAACCGCTGAATTTTGGACTCGGCTGGTGACAAAATGTTCCAAACACACCCCATGCACAACTCCACCACGGAAGGTGCCAGACAGGAGTTCTCCTGGTAGTTTCTACACTACCTTGGTAGGCAGCTGAAAGGCACAAGAAAAGTTGTTGTACCTGCTTTCTGGGCTGAGATGGGGAACCGCTGAATTTTGGAGTCGGCCGGTGACAAAATGTTCCAAACACACCCCATGCACAACTCCACCGGGGAAGGTGCCAGACAGGAGTTCTCTTGGTAGTTTTTACACTACCTTGGTAGGCATTTGAAAGACACCACAAAACTTGTTCTACCTGCTTTCTGGGCTGAGATGGGGAACCGCTGAATTTTGGACTCGGCTGGTGACAAAATGTTCCAAACACACCCCATGCACAACTCCACCGGGGAAGGTGCCAGACAGGAGTTCTCTTGGTAGTTTTTACACTACCTTGGTAGGCAGCTGAAAGGCACCACAAAAGTTGTTCTTCCTGCTTTCTGGGCTGAGATGGGGAACCGTTGAATTTTGGAGTCGGCTGGTGACAAAATGTTCCAAACACACCCCATGCACAACTCCACCACGGAAGGTGCCAGACAGGAGTTCTCCTGGTAGTTTTTACACTACCTTGGTAGGCATCTGAAAGACACCACAGAAGTTGTTCTACCTGCTTTCTGGGCTGAGATGGGGAATCGCTGAATTATGGACTCGGCCGGTGACAAAATGTTCCAAACACACCCCATGCACAACTCCACCGGGGAAGGTGCCAGACAGGAGTTCTCCTGGTAGTTTTTACATTGCTCCGGTAGGCATCTGAAAGACACCAGAAAAGTTGTTCTACCTGCTTTCTGGGCTGAGATGGGGAACCGCTGAATTTTGGACTCGGCCGGTGACAAAATGTTTCACAGACACCCCATGCACAACTCCACCGGGGAAGGTGCCAGGAACGAATTCTGTTGGTAGTTTTTACACTACCTTGGTAGGCATCTAAAAGACAGCACAAAAGTTGTTCTACCTGCTTTCTGGGCTGAGATGGGGAAACGCTGAATTTTGGAGTCGGCTGGTGACAAAATGTTCCAAAAACACCCCATGCACAACTCCACCGGGGAAGGTGCCAGACAGGAGTTCTCCTGGTAGTTTTTACACTACCTTGGTAGGCATTTGAAAGGCACCACAAAGTTTTTCTTCCTGCTTTCTGGGCTGACATGGGGAAACGCTGAATTTTGGAGTCGGCCGGTGACAAAATGTTCCAAACACACCCCCTGCACAACTCCACCGGGGAAGGTGCCAGACAGGAGTTCTCTTGGTAGATTTTACACTACCTTGGTAGGCATTTGAAAGACACCACAAAACTTGTTCTACCTGCTTTCTGGGCTGAGATGGGGAAACCGCTGAATTTTGGAGTCGGCCGGTGACAAAATGTTCCAAACACACCCCATGCACAACTCCACCGGGGAAGGTGCCAGGAACGAATTCTTTTGGTAGTTTTTACACTACCTTGGTAGGCAGCTGAAAGGCACAAGAAAAGTTGTTGTACCTGCTTTGTGGGCTGAGATGGGGAAACGCTGAATTTTGGAGTCGGCCGGTGACAAAATGTTCCAAACACACCCCATGCACAACTCCACCACGGAAGGTGCCAGACAGGAGTTCTCTTGGTAGTTTTTACACTACCTTGGTAGGCATCTGAAAGGCACCACAAAAGTTGTTCTACCTGCTTTCTGGCTGAGATGGGGAAACGCTGAATTTTGGACTCGGCCGGTGACAAAATGTTCCAAACACACCCCATGCACAACTCCACCGGGGAAGGTGCCAGACAGGAGTTCTCCTGGTAGTTTTTACACTACCTTGGTAGGCATCTGAAAGACACCAGAAAAGTTGTTCTACCTGCTTTCTGGGCTGAGATGGGGAATCGCTGAATTTGGACTCGGCCGGTGACAAAATGTTCCAAACACACCCCATGCACAACTCCACCGGGGAAGGTGCCAGACAGGAGTTCTCCTGGTAGTTTTTACATTGCTCCGGTAGGCATCTGAAAGACACCACAAAAGTTGTTCTACCTGCTTTCTGGGCTGAGATGGGGAAACGCTGAATTTTGGACTCGGCCGGTGACAAAATGTTCCAAACACACCCCATGCACAACTCCACCGGGGAAGGTGCCAGACAGGAGTTCTCCTGGTAGTTTTTACATTGCTCCGGTAGGCATCTGAAAGACACCACAAAAGTTGTTGTACCTGCTTTCTGGGCTGAGATGGGGAACCGCTGAATTTTGGACTCGGCCGGTGACAAAATGTTCCAAACACACCCCATGCACAACTCCACCGGGGAAGGTGCCAGGAACGAATTCTGTTGGTAGTTTTTACACTACCTTGGTAGGCATCTAAAAGACAGCACAAAAGTTGTTCTACCTGCTTTCTGGGCTGAGATGGGGAACCGCTGAATTTTGGAGTCGGCTGGTGACAAAATGTTCCAAAAACACCCCATGCACAACTCCACCACGGAAGGTGCCAGACAGGAGTTCTCCTGGTAGTTTTTACACTACCTTGGTAGGCATTTGAAAGGCACCACAAAAGTTGTTCTTCCTGCTTTCTGGGCTGACATGGGGAACCGCTGAATTTTGGAGTCGGCCGGTGACAAAATGTTCCAAACACACCCCCTGCACAACTCCACCGGGGAAGGTGCCAGACAGGAGTTCTCTTGGTAGATTTTACACTACCTTGGTAGGCATTTGAAAGACACCACAAAACTTGTTCTACACCTGCTTTCTGGGCTGAGATGGGGAACCGCTGAATTTTGGACTCGGCCGGTGACAAAATGTTCCAAACACACCCCATGCACAACTCCACCGGGGAAGGTGCCAGGAACGAATTCTTTTGGTAGTTTTTACACTACCTTGATAGGCAGCTGAAAGGCACAAGAAAAGTTGTTGTACCTGCTTTGTGGGCTGAGATGGGGAACCGCTGAATTTTGGAGTCGGCCGGTGACAAAATGTTCCAAACACACCCCATGCACAACTCCACCACGGAAGGTGCCAGACAGGAGTTCTCTTGGTAGTTTTTACACTACCTTGGTAGGCATCTGAAAGGCACCACAAAAGTTGTTCTACCTGCTTTCTGGGCTGAGATGGGGAAACGCTGAATTTTGGACTCGGCCGGTGACAAATGTTCCAAACACACCCCATGCACAACTCCACCGGGGAAGGTGCCAGACAGGAGTTCTCCTGGTAGTTTTTACACTACCTTGGTAGGCATCTGAAAGACACCCACAAAAGTTGTTCTACCTGCTTTCTGGGCTGAGATGGGGAAACGCTGAATTTTGGAGTCGGCTGGTGACAAAATGTTCCAAACACACCCCATGCACAACTCCACCGGGGAAGGTGCCAGACAGGAGTTCTCCTGGTAGTTTTTACACTACCTTGGTAGGCATTTGAAAGGCACCACAAAAGTTGTTCTTCCTGCTTTCTGGGCTGAGATGGGGAAACGCTGAATTTTGGACTCGGCCGGTGACAAAATGTTCCAAAAACACCCCATGCACAACTCCACCGGGGAAGGTGCCAGACAGGAGTTCTCCTGGTAGTTTTTACACTACCTTGGGAGGCAGCTGAAAGGCACCACAAAAGTTGTTCTACCTGCTTTCTGGGCTGAGATGGGGAAACGCTGAATTTTGGAGTCGGCTGGTGACAAAATGTTCCAAAAACACCCCATGCACAACTCCACCGGGGAAGGTGCCAGACAGGAGTTCTCCTGGTAGTTTTTACACTACCTTGGTAGGCATTTGAAAGGCACCACAAAAGTTGTTGTACCTGCTTTCTGGGCTGAGATGGGGAACCACTGAATTTTGGAGTCGGCCGGTGACAAAATGTTCCAAACACACCCCCTGCACAACTCCACCGGGGAAGGTGCCAGACAGGAGTTCTCCTGGTAGTTTTTACACTACCTTGGTAGGCATCTGAAAGGCACCACAAAAGTTGTTCTACCTGCTTTCTGGGCTGAGATGGGGAACAGCTGAATTTTGGACTCGGCCGGTGACAAAATGTTCCAAACACACCCCATGCACAACTCCACCGGGGAAGGTGCCAGACAGGAGTTCTCCTGGTAGTTTTTACACTACCTTGGTAGGCATCTGAAAGACACCACAAAAGTTGTTCTACCTGCTTTCTGGGCTGAGATGGGGAACCGCTGAATTTTGGACTCGGCCGGTGACAAAATGTTCCAAACACACCCCATGCACAACTCCACCGGGGAAGGTGCCAGACAGGAGTTCTCCTGGTAGTTTTTACACTACCTTGGTAGGCATCTGAAAGACACCACAAAAGTTGTTCTACCTGCTTTCTGGGCTGAGATGGGGAAACGCTGAATTTTGGAGTCGGCTGGTGACAAAATGTTCCAAACACACCCCATGCACAACTCCACCGGGGAAGGTGCCAGACAGGAGTTCTCCTGGTAGTTTTTACACTACCTTGGTAGGCATTTGAAAGGCACCACAAAAGTTGTTCTTCCTGCTTTCTGGGCTGAGATGGGGAAACGCTGAATTTTGGACTCGGCTGGTGACAAAATGTTCCAAACACACCCCATGCACAACTCCACCGGGGAAGGTGCCAGACAGGAGTTCTCCTGGTAGTTTTTACACTACCTTGGTAGGCATTTGAAAGACACCACAAAATTTGTTCTACCTGCTTTCTGGGCTGAGATGGGGAACCGCTGAATTTTGGACTCGGCCGGTGACAAAATGTTCCAAACACACCCCATGCACAACTCCACCGGGGAAGGTGCCAGGAACGAATTCTTTTGGTAGTTTTTACACTACCTTGGTAGGCAGCTGAAAGGCACAAGAAAAGTTGTTGTAACTGCTTTGTGGGCTGAGATGGGGAACCGCTGAATTTTGGACTCGGCCGGTGACAAAATGTTCCAAACACACCCCATGCACAACTCCACCACGGAAGGTGCCAGACAGGAGTTCTCCTGGTAGTTTTTACACTACCTTGGTAGGCATCTGAAAGACACCACAAAAGTTGTTCTACCTGCTTTCTGGGCTGAGATGGGGAACCGCTGAATTTTGGAGTCGGCCGGTGACAAAATGTTCCAAACACACCCCCTGCACAACTCCACCGGGGAAGGTGCCAGACAGGAGTTCTCTTGGTAGTTTTTACACTACCTTGGTAGGCATCTGAAAGACACCACAAAAGTTGTTCTACCTGCTTTCTGGGCTGAGATGGGGAAACGCTGAATTTTGGAGTCGGCTGGTGACAAAATGTTCCAAACACACCCTCTGCACAACTCCACCGGGGAAGGTGCCAGACAGGAGTTCTCCTGGTAGTTTTTACATTGCTCCGGTAGGCATCTGAAAGACACCACAAAAGTTGTTCTACCTGCTTTCTGGGCTGAGATGGGGAATCGCTGAATTTTGGACTCGGCCGGTGACAAAATGTTCCAAACACACCCCATGCACAACTCCACCGGGGAAGGTGCCAGACAGGAGTTCTCCTGGTAGTTTTTACACTACCTTGGTAGGCATCTGAAAGACACCACAAAAGTTGTTCTACCTGCTTTCTGGGCTGAGATGGGGAACCGCTGAATTTTGGACTCGGCCGGTGACAAAATGTTCCAAACACACCCCATGCACAACTCCACCGGGGAAGGTGCCAGACAGGAGTTCTCCTGGTAGTTTTTACACTACCTTGGTAGGCATCTGAAAGACACCACAAAAGTTGTTCTACCTGCTTTCTGGGCTGAGATGGGGAAACGCTGAATTTTGGAGTCGGCTGGTGACAAAATGTTCCAAACACACCCCATGCACAACTCCACCGGGGAAGGTGCCAGACAGGAGTTCTCCTGGTAGTTTTTACACTACCTTGGTAGGCATTTGAAAGGCACCACAAAAGTTGTTCTTCCTGCTTTCTGGGCTGAGATGGGGAAACGCTGAATTTTGGACTCGGCTGGTGACAAAATGTTCCAAACACACCCCATGCACAACTCCACCGGGGAAGGTGCCAGACAGGAGTTCTCCTGGTAGTTTTTACACTACCTTGGTAGGCATTTGAAAGACACCACAAAATTTGTTCTACCTGCTTTCTGGGCTGAGATGGGGAACCGCTGAATTTTGGACTCGGCCGGTGACAAAATGTTCCAAACACACCCCATGCACAACTCCACCGGGGAAGGTGCCAGGAACGAATTCTTTTGGTAGTTTTTACACTACCTTGGTAGGCAGCTGAAAGGCACAAGAAAAGTTGTTGTAACTGCTTTGTGGGCTGAGATGGGGAACCGCTGAATTTTGGAGTCGGCCGGTGACAAAATGTTCCAAACACACCCCATGCACAACTCCACCACGGAAGGTGCCAGACAGGAGTTCTCCTGGTAGTTTTTACACTACCTTGGTAGGCATCTGAAAGACACCACAAAAGTTGTTCTACCTGCTTTCTGGGCTGAGATGGGGAACCGCTGAATTTTGGAGTCGGCCGGTGACAAAATGTTCCAAACACACCCCCTGCACAACTCCACCGGGGAAGGTGCCAGACAGGAGTTCTCTTGGTAGTTTTTACACTACCTTGGTAGGCATCTGAAAGACACCACAAAAGTTGTTCTACCTGCTTTCTGGGCTGATATGGGGAAACGCTGAATTTTGGAGTCGGCTGGTGACAAAATGTTCCAAACACACCCTCTGCACAACTCCACCGGGGAAGGTGCCAGACAGGAGTTCTCCTGGTAGTTTTTACATTGCTCCGGTAGGCATCTGAAAGACACCACAAAAGTTGTTCTACCTGCTTTCTGGGCTGAGATGGGGAATCGCTGAATTTTGGACTCGGCCGGTGACAAAATGTTCCAAACACACCCCATGCACAACTCCACCGGGGAAGGTGCCAGACAGGAGTTCTCCTGGTAGTTTTTACACTACCTTGGTAGGCATCTGAAAGACACCACAGAAGTTGTTCTACCTGCTTTCTGGGCTGAGATGGGGAACGGCTGAATTTTGGACTCGGCCGGTGACAAAATGTTCCAAACACACCCCATGCACAACTCCACCGGGGAAGGTGCCAGACAGGAGTTCTCTTAGTAGTTTTTACACTACCTTGGTAGGCATCTGAAAGACACCACAAAAGTTGTTCTACCTGCTTTCTGGGCTGAGATGGGGAACCGCTGAATTTTGGACTCAGCCGGTGACAAAATGTTCCAAACACACCCCATGCACAACTCCACCGGGGAAGGTGCCAGGAACGAATTCTTTTGGTAGTTTTTACACTACCTTGGTAGGCAGCTGAAAGGCACAAGAAAAGTTGTTGTACCTGCTTTGTGGGCTGAGATGGGGAACCGCTGAATTTTGGACTCGGCCGGTGACAAAATGTTCCAAACACACCCCATGCACAACTCCACCACGGAAGGTGCCAGACAGGAGTTCTCCTGGTAGTTTTTACACTACCTTGGTAGGCATCTGAAAGACACCACAAAAGTTGTTCTACCTGCTTTCTGGGCTGAGATGGGGAAACGCTGAATTTTGGAGTCGGCCGGTGACAAAATGTTCCAAACACACCCCATGCACAACTCCACCGGGGAAGGTGCCAGACAGGAGTTCTCTTGGTAGTTTTTACACTACCTTGGTAGGCATCTGAAAGACACCACAAAAGTTGTTCTACCTGCTTTCTGGGCTGAGATGGGGAAACGCTGAATTTTGGACTCGGCTGGTGACAAAATGTTCCAAACACACCCCATGCACAACTCCACCGGGGAAGGTGCCAGGCAGGAGTTCTCCTGGTAGTTTTTACATTGCTCCGGTAGGCATCAAAAGGACACCACAAAAGTTGTTCTACCTGCTTTCTGGGCTGAGATGGGGAACCGCTGAATTTTGGAGTCGGCCGGTGACAAAATGTTCCAAACACACCCCATGCACAACTCCACCACGGAAGGTGCCAGACAGGAGTTCTCCTGGTAGTTTCTACACTACCTTGGTAGGCATTTGAAAGGCACCACAAAAGTTGTTGTAACTGCTTTGTGGGCTGAGATGGGGAAACGCTGAATTTTGGACTCGGCCGGTGACAAAATGTTCCAAACACACCCCATGCACAACTCCACCGGGGAAGGTGCCAGACAGGAGTTCTCCTGGTAGTTTTTACACTACCTTGGGAGGCAGCTGAAAGGCACCAGAAAAGTTGTTCTACCTGCTTTCTGGGCTGAGATGGGGAAACGCTGAATTTTGGACTCGGCTGGTGACAAAATGTTCCAAACACACCCCATGCACAACTCCACCGGGGAAGGTGCCAGGAACGAATTCTGTTGGTAGTTTTTACACTACCTTGGTAGGCAGCTGAAAGGCACAAGAAAAGTTGTTGTACCTGCTTTCTGGGCTGAGATGGGGAACCGCTGAATTTTGGAGTCGGCTGGTGACAAAATGTTCCAAACACACCCTCTGCACAACTCCACCGGGGAAGGTGCCAGACAGGAGTTCTCCTGGTAGTTTTTACATTGCTCCGGTAGGCATCTGAAAGATACCACAAAAGTTGTTCTACCTGCTTTCTGGGCTGAGATGGGGAATCGCTGAATTTTGGACTCGGCCGGTGACAAAATGTTCCAAACACACCCCATGCACAACTCCACCGGGGAAGGTGCCAGGAACGAATTCTTTTGGTAGTTTTTACACTACCTTGGTAGGCAGCTGAAAGGCACAAGAAAAGTTGTTGTACCTGCTTTCTGGGCTGAGATGGGGAACCGCTGAATTTTGGAGTCGGCCGGTGACAAAATGTTCCAAACACACCCCATGCACAACTCCACCGGGGAAGGTGCCAGACAGGAGTTCTCTTAGTAGTTTTTACACTACCTTGGTAGGCATCTGAAAGACACCACAAAAGTTGTTCTACCTGCTTTCTGGGCTGAGATGGGGAACCGCTGAATTTTGGACTCGGCCGGTGACAAAATGTTCCAAACACACCCCATGCACAACTCCACCGGGGAAGGTGCCAGGAACGAATTCTTTTGGTAGTTTTTACTCTACCTTGGTAGGCAGCTGAAAGGCACAAGAAAAGTTGTTGTACCTGCTTTCTGGGCTGAGATGGGGAACCGCTGAATTTTGGAGTCGGCCGGTGACAAAATGTTCCAAACACACCCCATGCACAACTCCACCACGGAAGGTGCCAGACAGGAGTTCTCCTGGTAGTTTTTACACTACCTTGGTAGGCATCTGAAAGGCACCACAAAAGTTGTTCTACCTGCTTTCTGGGCTGAGATGGGGAAACGCTGAATTTTGGAGTCGGCCGGTGACAAAATGTTCCAAACACACCCCATGCACAACTCCACCGGGGAAGGTGCCAGACAGGAGTTCTCTTGGTAGTTTTTACACTACCTTGGTAGGCATCTGAAAGACACCACAAAAGTTGTTCTACCTGCTTTCTGGGCTGAGATGGGGAAACGCTGAATTTTGGACTCGGCTGGTGACAAAATGTTCCAAACACACCCCATGCACAACTCCACCGGGGAAGGTGCCAGACAGGAGTTCTCCTGGTAGTTTTTACATTGCTCCGGTAGGCATCAAAAGGACACCACAAAAGTTGTTCTACCTGCTTTCTGGGCTGAGATGGGGAACCGCTGAATTTTGGAGTCGGCCGGTGACAAAATGTTCCAAACACACCCCATGCACAACTCCACCGGGGAAGGTGCCAGACAGGAGTTCTCCTGGTAGTTTCTACACTACCTTGGTAGGCATTTGAAAGGCACCACAAAAGTTGTTCTACCTGCTTTCTGGGCTGAGATGGGGAACCGCTGAATTTTGGACTCGGCTGGTGACAAAATGTTCCAAACACACCCCATGCACAACTCCACCACGGAAGGTGCCAGACAGGAGTTCTCCTGGTAGTTTCTACACTACCTTGGTAGGCAGCTGAAAGGCACAAGAAAAGTTGTTGTACCTGCTTTCTGGGCTGAGATGGGGAAACGCTGAATTTTGGAGTCGGCCGGTGACAAAATGTTCCAAACACACCCCATGCACAACTCCACCACGGAAGGTGCCAGACAGGAGTTCTCCTGGTAGTTTTTACACTACCTTGGTAGGCATCTGAAAGGCACCACAAAAGTTGTTCTACCTGCTTTCTGGGCTGAGATGGGGAACCGCTGAATTTTGGACTCGGCCGGTGACAAAATGTTCCAAACACACCCCATGCACAACTCCACCGGGGAAGGTGCCAGGAACGAATTCTTTTGGTAGTTTTTACACTACCTTGGTAGGCAGCTGAAAGGCACAAGAAAAGTTGTTGTACCTGCTTTGTGGGCTGAGATGGGGAACAGCTGAATTTTGGAGTCGGCCGGTGACAAAATGTTCCAAACACACCCCATGCACAACTCCACCGGGGAAGGTGCCAGACAGGAGTTCTCCTGGTAGTTTTTACACTACCTTGGTAGGCAGCTGAAAGGCACAAGAAAAGTTGTTGTACCTGCTTTGTGGGCTGAGATGGGGAAACGCTGAATTTTGGACTCGGCTGGTGACAAAATGTTCCAAACACACCCCATGCACAACTCCACCGGGGAAGGTGCCAGGAACGAATTCTGTTGGTAGTTTTTACACTACCTTGGTAGGCAGCTGAAAGGCACCACAAAAGTTGTTCTACCTGCTTTCTGGGCTGAGATGGGGAACCGCTGAATTTTGGAGTCGGCTGGTGACAAATTGTTCCAAACACACCCTCTGCACAACTCCACCGGGGAAGGTGCCAGACAGGAGTTCTCCTGGTAGTTTTTACATTGCTCCGGTAGGCATCTGAAAGATACCACAAAAGTTGTTCTACCTGCTTTCTGGGCTGAGATGGGGAATCGCTGAATTTTGGACTCGGCCGGTGACAAAATGTTCCAAACACACCCCATGCACAACTCCACCGGGGAAGGTGCCAGACAGGAGTTCTCCTGGTAGTTTTTACACTACCTTGGTAGGCATCTGAAAGACACCACAGAAGTTGTTCTACCTGCTTTCTGGGCTGAGATGGGGAACGGCTGAATTTTGGACTCGGCCGGTGACAAAATGTTCCAAACACACCCCATGCACAACTCCACCGGGGAAGGTGCCAGACAGGAGTTCTCTTAGTAGTTTTTACACTACCTTGGTAGGCATCTGAAAGACACCACAAAAGTTGTTCTACCTGCTTTCTGGGCTGAGATGGGGAAACGCTGAATTTTGGAGTCGGCTGGTGACAAAATGTTCCAAACACACCCCATGCACAACTCCACCGGGGAAGGTGCCAGGAACGAATTTATTGGTAGTTTTTACATTGCTCCGGTAGGCATCTGAAAGATACCACAAAAGATGTTCTACCTGCTTTCTGGGCTGAGATGGGGAACCGCTGAATTTTGGACTCGGCCGGTGACAAAATGTTCCAAACACACCCCATGCACAACTCCACCGGGGAAGGTGCCAGACAGGAGTTCTCCTGGTAGTTTTTACATTGCTCCGGTAGGCATCTGAAAGACACCACAAAAGTTGTTCTACCTGCTTTCTGGGCTGAGATGGGGAACCGCTGAATTTTGGACTCGGCCGTTGACAAAATGTTCCAAACACACCCCATGCACAACTCCACCGGGGAAGGTGCCAGACAGGAGTTCTCCTGGTAGTTTTTACACTACCTTGGTAGGCATCTGAAAGACACCACAAAAGTTGTTCTACCTGCTTTCTGGGCTGAGATGGGGAACCGCTGAATTTTGGACTCGGCCGGTGACAAAATGTTCCAAACACACCCCATGCACAACTCCACCGGGGAAGGTGCCAGGAACGAATTCTTTTGGTAGTTTTTACACTACCTTGGTAGGCAGCTGAAAGGCACAAGAAAAGTTGTTGTACCTGCTTTCTGGGCTGAGATGGGGAACCGCTGAATTTTGGACTCGGCCGGTGACAAAATGTTCCAAACACACCCCATGCACAACTCCACCGGGGAAGGTGCCAGGAACGAATTCTTTTGGTAGTTTTTACACTACCTTGGTAGGCAGCTGAAAGGCACAAGAAAAGTTGTTGTAACTGCTTTGTGGGCTGAGATGGGGAACCGCTGAATTTTGGAGTCGGCCGGTGACAAAATGTTCCAAACACACGCCATGCACAACTCCACCGGGGAAGGTGCCAGACAGGAGTTCTCCTGGTAGTTTTTACACTACCTTGGTAGGCAGCTGAAAGGCACCACAAAAGTTGTTCTACCTGCTTTCTGGGCTGAGATGGGGAAACGCTGAATTTTGGACTCGGCTGGTGACAAAATGTTCCAAACACACCCCATGCACAACTCCACCGGGGAAGGTGCCAGGAACGAATTCTGTTGGTAGTTTTTACACTACCTTGGTAGGCAGCTGAAAGGCACAAGAAAAGTTGTTGTACCTGCTTTCTGGGCTGAGATGGGGAACCGCTGAATTTTGGAGTCGGCTGGTGACAAAATGTTCCAAACACACCCTCTGCACAACTCCACCGGGGAAGGTGCCAGACAGGAGTTCTCCTGGTAGTTTTTACACTACCTTGGTAGGCAGCTGAAAGGCACAAGAAAAGTTGTTGTACCTGCTTTGTGGGCTGAGATGGGGAAACGCTGAATTTTGGACTCGGCCGGTGACAAAATGTTCCAAACACACCCCATGCACAACTCCACCACGGAAGGTGCCAGACAGGAGTTCTCTTAGTAGTTTTTACACTACCTTGGTAGGCATCTGAAAGACACCACAAAAGTTGTTCTACCTGCTTTCTGGGCTGAGATGGGGAACCGCTGAATTTTGGACTCGGCCGGTGACAAAATGTTCCACAGACACCCCATGCACAACTCCACCGGGGAAGGTGCCAGGAACGAATTCTGTTGGTAATTTTTACACTACCTTGGTAGGCAGCTGAAAGGCACAAGAAAAGTTGTTGTACCTGCTTTCTGGGCTGAGATGGGGAACTGCTGAATTTTGGAGTCGGCCGGTGACAAAATGTTCCAAACACACCCCATGCACAACTCCACCACGGAAGGTGCCAGACAGGAGTTCTCCTGGTAGTTTTTACACTACCTTGGTAGGCATCTGAAAGACACCACAAAAGTTGTTCTACCTGCTTTCTGGGCTGAGATGGGGAAACGCTGAATTTTGGACTCGGCTGGTGACAAAATGTTCCAAACACACCCCATGCACAACTCCACCGGGGAAGGTGCCAGGCAGGAGTTCTCCAGGTAGTTTTTACATTGCTCCGGTAGGCATCAAAAGGACACCACAAAAGTTGTTCTACCTGCTTTCTGGGCTGAGATGGGGAACCGCTGAATTTTGGAGTCGGCTGGTGACAAAATGTTCCAAACACACCCCATGCACAACTCCACCGGGGAAGGTGCCAGACAGGAGTTCTCCTGGTAGTTTCTACACTACCTTGGTAGGCATTTGAAAGGCACCACAAAAGTTGTTCTACCTGCTTTCTGGGCTGAGATGGGGAACCGCTGAATTTTGGACTCGGCTGGTGACAAAATGTTCCAAACACACCCCATGCACAACTCCACCACGGAAGGTGCCAGACAGGAGTTCTCCTGGTAGTTTCTACACTACCTTGGTAGGCAGCTGAAAGGCACAAGAAAAGTTGTTCTACCTGCTTTGTGGGCTGAGATGGGGAACCGCTGAATTTTGGAGTCGGCCGGTGACAAAATGTTCCAAACACACCCCATGCACAACTCCACCACGGAAGGTGCCAGACAGGAGTTCTGTTGGTAGTTTTTACACTACCTTGGTAGGCATCTGAAAGGCACCACAAAAGTTGTTCTACCTGCTTTCTGGGCTGAGATGGGGAACCGCTGAATTTTGGACTCGGCCGGTGACAAAATGTTCCAAACACACCCCATGCACAACTCCACCGGGGAAGGTGCCAGACAGGAGTTCTCCTGGTAGTTTTTACACTACCTTGGTAGGCATCTGAAAGACACCACAAAAGTTGTTCTACCTGCTTTCTGGGCTGAGATGGGGAACCGCTGAATTTTGGACTCGGCCGGTGACAAAATGTTCCAAACACACCCCATGCACAACTCCACCGGGGAAGGTGCCAGACAGGAGTTCTCCTGGTAGTTTTTACACTACCTTGGTAGGCATCTGAAAGACACCAGAAAAGTTGTTCTACCTGCTTTCTGGGCTGAGATGGGGAAACGCTGAATTTTGGAGTCGGCTGGTGACAAAATGTTCCAAACACACCCCATGCACAACTCCACCGGGGAAGGTGCCAGACAGGAGTTCTTCTGGTAGTTTTTACACTACCTTGGTAGGCATTTGAAAGGCACCACAAAAGTTGTTCTTCCTGCTTTCTGGGCTGAGATGGGGAAACGCTGAATTTTGGAGTCGGCCGGTGACAAAATGTTCCAAACACACCCCATGCACAACTCCACCGGGGAAGGTGCCAGACAGGAGTTCTCCTGGTAGTTTTTACACTACCTTGGTAGGCAGCTGAAAGGCACAAGAAAAGTTGTTGTAACTGCTTTCTGGGCTGAGATGGGGAACCGCTGAATTTTGGACTCGGCTGGTGACAAAATGTTCCAAACACACCCCATGCACAACTCCACCGGGGAAGCTGCCAGGAACGAATTCTGTTGGTAGTTTTTACACTACCTTGGTAGGCAGCTGAAAGGCACAAGAAAAGTTGTTGTACCTGCTTTCTGGGCTGAGATGGGGAACCGCTGAATTTTGGAGTCGGCTGGTGACAAAATGTTCCAAACACACCCTCTGCACAACTCCACCGGGGAAGGTGCCAGACAGGAGTTCTCCTGGTAGTTTTTACACTACCTTGGTAGGCATCTGAAAGGCACCACAGAAGTTGTTCTACCTGCTTTCTGGGCTGAGATGGGGAACGGCTGAATTTTGGACTCGGCTGGTGACAAAATGTTCCAAACACACCCCATGCACAACTCCACCGGGGAAGGTGCCAGACAGGAGTTCTCTTGGTAGTTTTTACACTACCTTGGTAGGCATCTGAAAGACACCACAAAAGTTGTTCTACCTGCTTTCTGGGCTGAGATGGGGAAACGCTGAATTTTGGAGTCGGCTGGTGACAAAATGTTCCAAACACACCCCATGCACAACTCCACCGGTGAAGGTGCCAGGAACGAATTCTTTTTGTAGTTTTTACATTGCTCCGGTAGGCATCTGAAAGATACCACAAAAGATGTTCTACCTGCTTTCTGGGCTGAGATGGGGAACCGCTGAATTTTGGAGTCGGCCGGTGACAAAATGTTCCAAACACACCCCATGCACAACTCCACCGGGGAAGGTGCCAGACAGGAGTTCTCCTGGTAGTTTTTACACTACCTTGGTAGGCATCTGAAAGACACCACAGAAGTTGTTCTACCTGCTTTCTGGGCTGAGATGGGGAACGGCTGAATTTTGGACTCGGCCGGTGACAAAATGTTCCAAACACACCCCATGCACAACTCCACCGGGGAAGGTGCCAGGAACGAATTCTTTTGGTAGTTTTTACACTACCTTGGTAGGCAGCTGAAAGGCACAAGAAAAGTTGTTGTACCTGCTTTCTGGGCTGAGATGGGGAACCGCTGAATTTTGGACTCGGCCGGTGACAAAATGTTCCAAACACACCCCATGCACAACTCCACCGGGGAAGGTGCCAGACAGGAGTTCTCCTGGTAGTTTTTACATTGCTCCGGTAGGCATCTGAAAGACACCACAAAAGTTGTTCTACCTGCTTTCTGGGCTGAGATGGGGAAACGCTGAATTTTGGAGTCGGCCGGTGACAAAATGTTCCAAACACACCCCATGCACAACTCCACCACGGAAGGTGCCAGACAGGAGTTCTCCTGGTAGTTTCTACACTACCTTGGTAGGCATTTGAAAGGCACCACAAAAGTTGTTCTACCTGCTTTCTGGGCTGAGATGGGGAACCGCTGAATTTTGGACTCGGCTGGTGACAAAATGTTCCAAACACACCCCATGCACAACTCCACCACGGAAGGTGCCAGACAGGAGTTCTCCTGGTAGTTTTTACACTACCTTGGTAGGCATCAAAAGGACACCAAAAAAGTTGTTCTACCTGCTTTCTGGGCTGACATGGGGAACCGCTGAATTTTGGAGTCGGCCGGTGACAAAATGTTCCAAACACACCCCATGCACAACTCCACCGGGGAAGGTGCCAGACAGGAGTTCTCTTGGTAGTTTTTACACTACCTTGGTAGGCATTTGAAAGACACCACAAAACTTGTTCTACCTGCTTTCTGGGCTGAGATGGGGAAACGCTGAATTTTGGACTCGGCCGGTGACAAAATGTTCCAAACACACCCCATGCACAACTCCACCGGGGAAGGTGCCAGGCAGGAGTTCTCCTGGTAGTTTTTACACTACCTTGGTAGGCAGCTGAAAGGCACCACAAAAGTTGTTCTACCTGCTTTCTGGGCTGAGATGGGGAATCGCTGAATTTTGGAGTCGGCCGGTGACAAAATGTTCCAAACACACCCCATGCACAACTCCACCGGGGAAGGTGCCAGACAGGAGTTCTCCTGGTAGTTTTTACATTGCTCCGGTAGGCATCTGAAAGACACCAGAAAAGTTGTTCTACCTGCTTTCTGGGCTGAGATGGGGAACCGCTGAATTTTGGACTCGGCCGGTGACAAAATGTTCCAAAAACACCCCATGCACAACTCCACCGGGGAAGGTGCCAGACAGGAGTTCTCCTGGTAGTTTTTACACTACCTTGGTAGGCATTTGAAAGGCACCACAAAAGTTGTTCTTCCTGCTTTCTGGGCTGACATGGGGAACCGCTGAATTTTGGAGTCGGCCGGTGACAAAATGTTCCAAACACACCCCCTGCACAACTCCACCGGGGAAGGTGCCAGACAGGAGTTCTCTTGGTAGATTTTACACTACCTTGGTAGGCATTTGAAAGACACCACAAAACTTGTTCTACCTGCTTTCTGGGCTGAGATGGGGAACCGCTGAATTTTGGACTCGGCCGGTGACAAAATGTTCCAAACACACCCCATGCACAACTCCACCGGGGAAGGTGCCAGGAACGAATTCTTTTGGTAGTTTTTACACTACCTTGATAGGCAGCTGAAAGGCACAAGAAAAGTTGTTGTACCTGCTTTGTGGGCTGAGATGGGGAAACGCTGAATTTTGGAGTCGGCCGGTGACAAAATGTTCCAAACACACCCCATGCACAACTCCACCACGGAAGGTGCCAGACAGGAGTTCTCTTGGTAGTTTTTACACTACCTTGGTAGGCATCTGAAAGGCACCACAAAAGTTGTTCTACCTGCTTTCTGGGCTGAGATGGGGAAACGCTGAATTTTGGACTCGGCCGGTGACAAAATGTTCCAAACACACCCCATGCACAACTCCACCGGGGAAGGTGCCAGACAGGAGTTCTCCTGGTAGTTTTTACACTACCTTGGTAGGCATCTGAAAGACACCACAAAAGTTGTTCTACCTGCTTTCTGGGCTGACATGGGGAACCGCTGAATTTTGGAGTCGGCTGGTGACAAAATGTTCCAAACACACCCCATGCACAACTCCACCGGGGAAGGTGCCAGACAGGAGTTCTCCTGGTAGTTTTTACACTACCTTGGTAGGCATTTGAAAGGCACCACAAAAGTTGTTCTTCCTGCTTTCTGGGCTGAGATGGGGAAACGCTGAATTTTGGACTCGGCCGGTGACAAAATGTTCCAAACACACCCCATGCACAACTCCACCGGGGAAGGTGCCAGACAGGAGTTCTCCTGGTAGTTTTTACACTACCTTGGTAGGCATCTGAAAGACACCACAAAAGTTGTTCTACCTGCTTTCTGGGCTGAGATGGGGAAACGCTGAATTTTGGAGTCGGCTGGTGACAAAATGTTCCACAGACACCCCATGCACAACTCCACCGGGGAAGGTGCCAGACAGGAGTTCTCCTGGTAGTTTTTACACTACCTTGGTAGGCATTTGAAAGGCACCACAAAAGTTGTTGTACCTGCTTTCTGGGCTGACATGGGGAACCGCTGAATTTTGGACTCGGCCGGTGACAAAATGTTCCAAACACACCCCATGCACAACTCCACCGGGGAAGGTGCCAGACAGGAGTTCTCCTGGTAGTTTTTACACTACCTTGGTAGGCATCTGAAAGGCACCACAAAAGTTGTTCTACCTGCTTTCTGGGCTGAGATGGGGAACAGCTGAATTTTGGACTCGGCCGGTGACAAAATGTTCCAAACACACCCCATGCACAACTCCACCGGGGAAGGTGCCAGACAGGAGTTCTCCTGGTAGTTTTTACACTACCTTGGTAGGCATCTGAAAGACACCACAAAAGTTGTTCTACCTGCTTTCTGGGCTGAGATGGGGAACCGCTGAATTTTGGAGTCGGCCGGTGACAAAATGTTCCAAACACACCCCATGCACAACTCCACCGGGGAAGGTGCCAGACAGGAGTTCTCTTAGTAGTTTTTACACTACCTTGGTAGGCATCTGAAAGACACCACAAAAGTTGTTCTACCTGCTTTCTGGGCTGAGATGGGGAAACGCTGAATTTTGGACTCGGCCGGTGACAAAATGTTCCAAACACACCCCATGCACAACTCCACCGGGGAAGGTGCCAGACAGGAGTTCTCCTGGTAGTTTTTACACTACCTTGGTAGGCATTTGAAAGGCACCACAAAAGTTGTTCTTCCTGCTTTCTGGGCTGAGATGGGGAAACGCTGAATTTTGGACTCGGCTGGTGACAAAATGTTCCAAACACACCCCATGCACAACTCCACCGGGGAAGGTGCCAGACAGGAGTTCTCCTGGTAGTTTTTACACTACCTTGGTAGGCATTTGAAAGACACCACAAAACTTGTTCTACCTGCTTTCTGGGCTGAGATGGGGAACCGCTGAATTTTGGACTCGGCCGGTGACAAAATGTTCCAAACACACCCCATGCACAACTCCACCGGGGAAGGTGCCAGGAACGAATTCTTTTGGTAGTTTTTACACTACCTTGGTAGGCAGCTGAAAGGCACAAGAAAAGTTGTTGTAACTGCTTTCTGGGCTGAGATGGGGAATCGCTGAATTTTGGACTCGGCCGGTGACAAAATGTTCCAAACACACCCCATGCACAACTCCACCGGGGAAGGTGCCAGACAGGAGTTCTCCTGGTAGTTTTTACACTACCTTGGGAGGCAGCTGAAAGGCACCACAAAAGTTGTTCTACCTGCTTTCTGGGCTGAGATGGGGAAACGCTGAATTTTGGAGTCGGCTGGTGACAAAATGTTCCAAACACACCCCATGCACAACTCCACCGGGGAAGGTGCCAGGAACGAATTCTGTTGGTAGTTTTTACACTACCTTGGTAGGCATCTGAAAGGCACAAGAAAAGTTGTTGTACCTGCTTTCTGGGCTGAGATGGGGAACCGCTGAATTTTGGAGTCGGCTGGTGACAAAATGTTCCAAACACACCCTCTGCACAACTCCACCGGGGAAGGTGCCAGACAGGAGTTCTCCTGGTAGTTTTTACACTACCTTGGTAGGCATCTGAAAGACACCACAAAAGTTGTTCTACCTGCTTTCTGGGCTGAGATGGGGAACCGCTGAATTTTGGACTCGGCCGGTGACAAAATGTTCCAAACACACCCCATGCACAACTCCACCGGGGAAGGTGCCAGGAACGAATTCTTTTGGTAGTTTTTACACTACCTTGGTAGGCAGCTGAAAGGCACAAGAAAAGTTGTTGTACCTGCTTTCTGGGCTGAGATGGGGAACCGCTGAATTTTGGAGTCGGCCGGTGACAAAATGTTCCAAACACACCCCATGCACAACTCCACCACGGAAGGTGCCAGACAGGAGTTCTCCTGGTAGTTTTTACACTACCTTGGTAGGCATCTGAAAGACACCACAAAAGTTGTTCTACCTGCTTTCTGGGCTGAGATGGGGAAACGCTGAATTTTGGAGTCGGCCGGTGACAAAATGTTCCAAACACACCCCATGCACAACTCCACCGGGGAAGGTGCCAGAAAGGAGTTCTCTTGGTAGTTTTTACACTACCTTGGTAGGCATCTGAAAGACACCAGAAAAGTTGTTCTACCTGCTTTCTGGGCTGAGATGGGGAAACGCTGAATTTTGGACTCGGCTGGTGACAAAATGTTCCAAACACACCCCATGCACAACTCCACCGGGGAAGGTGCCAGGCAGGAGTTCTCCTGGTAGTTTTTACATTGCTCTGGTAGGCATCAAAAGGACACCACAAAAGTTGTTCTACCTGCTTTCTGGGCTGAGATGGGGAACCGCTGAATTTTGGAGTCGGCCGGTGACAAAATGTTCCAAACACACCCCATGCACAACTCCACCGGGGAAGGTGCCAGACAGGAGTTCTCCTGGTAGTTTCTACACTACCTTGGTAGGCATTTGAAAGGCACCACAAAAGTTGTTCTACCTGCTTTCTGGGCTGAGATGGGGAACCGCTGAATTTTGGACTCGGCTGGTGACAAAATGTTCCAAACACACCCCATGCACAACTCCACCGGGGAAGGTGCCAGACAGGAGTTCTCCTGGTAGTTTCTACACTACCTTGGTAGGCAGCTGAAAGGCACAAGAAAAGTTGTTGTACCTGCTTTCTGGGCTGAGATGGGGAAACGCTGAATTTTGGAGTCGGCCGGTGACAAAATGTTCCAAACACACCCCATGCACAACTCCACCACGGAAGGTGCCAGACAGGAGTTCTCCTGGTAGTTTTTACACTACCTTGGTAGGCATCTGAAAGGCACCACAAAAGTTGTTCTACCTGCTTTCTGGGCTGAGATGGGGAACCGCTGAATTTTGGACTCGGCCGGTGACAAAATGTTCCAAACACACCCCATGCACAACTCCACCGGGGAAGGTGCCAGACAGGAGTTCTCCTGGTAGTTTTTACACTACCTTGGTAGGCATCTGAAAGACACCACAAAAGTTGTTCTACCTGCTTTCTGGGCTGAGATGGGGAACCGCTGAATTTTGGAGTCGGCCGGTGACAAAATGTTCCAAACACACCCCATGCACAACTCCACCGGGGAAGGTGCCAGACAGGAGTTCTCCTGGTAGTTTTTACACTACCTTGGTAGGCATCTGAAAGACACCACAAAAGTTGTTCTACCTGCTTTCTGGGCTGAGATGGGGAAACACTGAATTTTGGAGTCGGCTGGTGACAAAATGTTCCAAACACACCCCATGCACAACTCCACCGGGGAAGGTGCCAGACAGGAGTTCTCTTGGTAGTTTTTACACTACCTTGGTAGGCAGCTGAAAGGCACCACAAAAGTTGTTCTTCCTGCTTTCTGGGCTGAGATGGGGAAACGCTGAATTTTGGAGTCGGCTGGTGACAAAATGTTCCAAACACACCCCATGCACAACTCCACCGGGGAAGGTGCCAGACAGGAGTTCTCCTGGTAGTTTCTACACTACCTTGGTAGGCATTTGAAAGGCACCACAAAAGTTGTTCTACCTGCTTTGTGGGCTGAGATGGGGAACCGCTGAATTTTGGACTCGGCCGGTGACAAAATGTTCCAAACACACCCCATGCACAACTCCACCGGGGAAGGTGCCAGGAACGAATTCTTTTGGTAGTTTTTACACTACCTTGGTAGGCAGCTGAAAGGCACAAGAAAAGTTGTTGTAACTGCTTTGTGGGCTGAGATGGGGAACAGCTGAATTTTGGAGTCGGCCGGTGACAAAATGTTCCAAACACACCCCATGCACAACTCCACCGGGGAAGGTGCCAGACAGGAGTTCTCCTGGTAGTTTTTACACTACCTTGGTAGGCAGCTGAAAGGCACAAGAAAAGTTGTTGTAACTGCTTTCTGGGCTGAGATGGGGAAACGCTGAATTTTGGACTCGGCTGGTGACAAAATGTTCCAAACACACCCCATGCACAACTCCACCGGGGAAGGTGCCAGGAACGAATTCTGTTGGTAGTTTTTACACTACCTTGGTAGGCAGCTGAAAGGCACAAGAAAAGTTGTTGTACCTGCTTTCTGGGCTGAGATGGGGAACCGCTGAATTTTGGAGTCGGCTGGTGACAAATTGTTCCAAACACACCCTCTGCACAACTCCACCGGGGAAGGTGCCAGACAGGAGTTCTCCTGGTAGTTTTTACATTGCTCCGGTAGGCATCTGAAAGATACCACAAAAGTTGTTCTACCTGCTTTCTGGGCTGAGATGGGGAAACACTGAATTTTGGAGTCGGCTGGTGACAAAATGTTCCAAACACACCCCATGCACAACTCCACCGGGGAAGGTGCCAGACAGGAGTTCTCTTGGTAGTTTTTACACTACCTTGGTAGGCAGCTGAAAGGCACCACAAAAGTTGTTCTTCCTGCTTTCTGGGCTGAGATGGGGAAACGCTGAATTTTGGAGTCGGCTGGTGACAAAATGTTCCAAACACACCCCATGCACAACTCCACCGGGGAAGGTGCCAGACAGGAGTTCTCCTGGTAGTTTCTACACTACCTTGGTAGGCATTTGAAAGGCACCACAAAAGTTGTTCTACCTGCTTTGTGGGCTGAGATGGGGAACCGCTGAATTTTGGACTCGGCCGGTGACAAAATGTTCCAAACACACCCCATGCACAACTCCACCGGGGAAGGTGCCAGGAACGAATTCTTTTGGTAGTTTTTACACTACCTTGGTAGGCAGCTGAAAGGCACAAGAAAAGTTGTTGTAACTGCTTTGTGGGCTGAGATGGGGAACAGCTGAATTTTGGAGTCGGCCGGTGACAAAATGTTCCAAACACACCCCATGCACAACTCCACCGGGGAAGGTGCCAGACAGGAGTTCTCCTGGTAGTTTTTACACTACCTTGGTAGGCAGCTGAAAGGCACAAGAAAAGTTGTTGTACCTGCTTTCTGGGCTGAGATGGGGAAACGCTGAATTTTGGACTCGGCTGGTGACAAAATGTTCCAAACACACCCCATGCACAACTCCACCGGGGAAGGTGCCAGACAGGAGTTCTCCTGGTAGTTTTTACATTGCTCCGGTAGGCATCTGAAAGATACCACAAAAGTTGTTCTACCTGCTTTCTGGGCTGAGATGGGGAATCGCTGAATTTTGGACTCGGCCGGTGACAAAATGTTCCAAACACACCCCATGCACAACTCCAACACGGAAGGTGCCAGACAGGAGTTCTCCTGGTAGTTTTTACACTACCTTGGTAGGCATCTGAAAGACACCACAGAAGTTGTTCTACCTGCTTTCTGGGCTGAGATGGGGAACGGCTGAATTTTGGACTCGGCCGGTGACAAAATGTTCCAAACACACCCCATGCACAACTCCACCGGGGAAGGTGCCAGGAACGAATTCTTTTGGTAGTTTTTACACTACCTTGGTAGGCAGCTGAAAGGCACAAGAAAAGTTGTTGTACCTGCTTTCTGGGCTGAGATGGGGAACCGCTGAATTTTGGACTCGGCCGGTGACAAAATGTTCCAAAGACACCCCATGCACAACTCCACCACGGAAGGTGCCAGACAGGAGTTCTCCTGGTAGTTTCTACACTACCTTGGTAGGCATTTGAAAGGCACCACAAAAGTTGTTCTACCTGCTTTCTGGGCTGAGATGGGGAACGGCTGAATTTTGGACTCGGCTGGTGACAAAATGTTCCAAACACACCCCATGCACAACTCCACCGGGGAAGGTGCCAGACAGGAGTTCTCTTGGTAGTTTTTACACTACCTTGGTAGGCATCTGAAAGGCACCACAAAAGTTGTTCTACCTGCTTTGTGGGCTGAGATGGGGAACCACTGAATTTTGGAGTCGGCTGGTGACAAAATGTTCCAAACACACCCCATGCACAACTCCACCACGGAAGGTGCCAGACAGGAGTTCTCCTGGTAGTTTTTACACTACCTTGGCAGGCATCTGAAAGACACCAGAAAAGTTGTTCTACCTGCTTTCTGGGCTGAGATGGGGAATCGCTGAATTTTGGACTCGGCCGGTGACAAAATGTTCCAAACACACCCCATGCACAACTCCACCGGGGAAGGTGCCAGGAACGAATTCTGTTGGTAGTTTTTACACTACCTTGGTAGGCATCTGAAAGACACCACAAAAGTTGTTCTACCTGCTTTCTGGGATGAGATGGGGAATCGCTGAATTTTGGAGTCGGCCGGTGACAAAATGTTCCAAACACACCCCATGCACAACTCCACCGGGGAAGGTGCCAGACAGGAGTTCTCCTGGTAGTTTTTACATTGCTCCGGTAGGCATCTGAAAGACACCAGAAAAGTTGTTCTACCTGCTTTCTGGGCTGAGATGGGGAACCGCTGAATTTTGGACTCGGCCGGTGACAAAATGTTCCACAGACACCCCATGCACAACTCCACCGGGGAAGGTGCCAGACAAGCGATCTCTTGGTAGTTTCTACACTACCTTGGTAGGCATTTGAAAGGCACCACAAAAGTTGTTCTACCTGCTTTCTGGGCTGAGATGGGGAACCGCTGAATTTTGGACTCGGCTGGTGACAAAATGTTCCAAAGACACCCCCTGCACAACTCCACCGGGGAAGGTGCCAGACAGGAGTTCTCTTGGTAGTTTTTACACTACCTTGGTAGGCATCTGAAAGACACCACAAAAGTTGTTCTACCTGCTTTCTGGGCTGAGATGGGGAACCGCTGAATTTTGGAGTCGGCCGGTGACAAAATGTTCCAAACACACCCCATGCACAACTCCACCGGGGAAGGTGCCAGAAAGGAGTTCTCTTAGTAGTTTTTACACTACCTTGGTAGGCATCTGAAAGACACCACAAAAGTTGTTCTACCTGCTTTCTGGGCTGAGATGGGGAAACGCTGAATTTTGGACTCGGCTGGTGACAAAATGTTCCAAACACACCCCATGCACAACTCCACCACGGAAGGTGCCAGACAGGAGTTCTCCTGGTAGTTTTTACACTACCTTGGTAGGCATCTGAAAGACACCACAAAAGTTGTTCTACCTGCTTTCTGGGCTGAGATGGGGAACCGCTGAATTTTGGAGTCGGCCGGTGACAAAATGTTCCAAACACACCCCATGCAGAACTCCACCGGGGAAGGTGCCAGACAGGAGTTCTCCTGGTAGTTTTTACACTACCTTGGTAGGCATCTGAAAGACACCAGAAAAGTTGTTCTACCTGCTTTCTGGGCTGAGATGGGGAACCGCTGAATTTTGGAGTCGGCCGGTGACAAAATGTTCCAAACACACCCCATGCACAACTCCACCGGGGAAGGTGCCAGACAGGAGTTCTTCTGGTAGTTTTTACACTACCTTGGTAGGCATTTGAAAGGCACCACAAAAGTTGTTCTTCCTGCTTTCTGGGCTGAGATGGGGAACCGCTGAATTTTGGACTCGGCCGGTGACAAAATGTTCCAAACACACCCCATGCACAACTCCACCGGGGAAGGTGCCAGGAACGAATTCTTTTGGTAGTTTTTACACTACCTTGGTAGGCAGCTGAAAGGCACAAGAAAAGTTGTTGTAACTGCTTTGTGGGCTGAGATGGGGAACAGCTGAATTTTGGAGTCGGCCGGTGACAAAATGTTCCAAACACACCCCATGCACAACTCCACCGGGGAAGGTGCCAGACAGGAGTTCTCCTGGTAGTTTTTACACTACCTTGGTAGGCAGCTGAAAGGCACAAGAAAAGTTGTTGTAACTGCTTTCTGGGCTGAGATGGGGAAACGCTGAATTTTGGACTCGGCTGGTGACAAAATGTTCCAAACACACCCCATGCACAACTCCACCGGGGAAGGTGCCAGGAACGAATTCTGTTGGTAGTTTTTACACTACCTTGGTAGGCAGCTGAAAGGCACAAGAAAAGTTGTTGTACCTGCTTTCTGGGCTGAGATGGGGAACCGCTGAATTTTGGAGTCGGCTGGTGACAAATTGTTCCAAACACACCCTCTGCACAACTCCACCGGGGAAGGTGCCAGACAGGAGTTCTCCTGGTAGTTTTTACATTGCTCCGGTAGGCATCTGAAAGATACCACAAAAGTTGTTCTACCTGCTTTCTGGGCTGAGATGGGGAATCGCTGAATTTTGGACTCGGCCGGTGACAAAATGTTCCAAACACACCCCATGCACAACTCCACCACGGAAGGTGCCAGACAGGAGTTCTCCTGGTAGTTTTTACACTACCTTGGTAGGCATCTGAAAGACACCACAGAAGTTGTTCTACCTGCTTTCTGGGCTGAGATGGGGAACGGCTGAATTTTGGACTCGGCCGGTGACAAAATGTTCCAAACACACCCCATGCACAACTCCACCGGGGAAGGTGCCAGACAGGAGTTCTCTTAGTAGTTTTTACACTACCTTGGTAGGCATCTGAAAGACACCACAAAAGTTGTTCTACCTGCTTTCTGGGCTGAGATGGGGAAACGCTGAATTTTGGAGTCGGCTGGTGACAAAATGTTCCAAACACACCCCATGCACAACTCCACCGGGGAAGGTGCCAGGAACGAATTCTTTTGGTAGTTTTTACATTGCTCCGGTAGGCATCTGAAAGATACCACAAAAGTTGTTCTACCTGCTTTCTGGGCTGAGATGGGGAACCGCTGAATTTTGGACTCGGCCGGTGACAAAATGTTCCAAACACACCCCATGCACAACTCCACCGGGGAAGGTGCCAGACAGGAGTTCTCCTGGTAGTTTTTACATTGCTCCGGTAGGCATCTGAAAGACACCACAAAAGTTGTTCTACCTGCTTTCTGGGCTGAGATGGGGAACCGCTGAATTTTGGACTCGGCCGTTGACAAAATGTTCCAAACACACCCCATGCACAACTCCACCGGGGAAGGTGCCAGACAGGAGTTCTCCTGGTAGTTTTTACACTACCTTGGTAGGCATCTGAAAGACACCACAAAAGTTGTTCTACCTGCTTTCTGGGCTGAGATGGGGAACCGCTGAATTTTGGACTCGGCCGGTGACAAAATGTTCCAAACACACCCCATGCACAACTCCACCGGGGAAGGTGCCAGGAACGAATTCTTTTGGTAGTTTTTACACTACCTTGGTAGGCAGCTGAAAGGCACAAGAAAAGTTGTTGTACCTGCTTTCTGGGCTGAGATGGGGAACCGCTGAATTTTGGACTCGGCCGGTGACAAAATGTTCCAAACACACCCCATGCACAACTCCACCGGGGAAGGTGCCAGACAGGAGTTCTCCTGGTAGTTTCTACACTACCTTGGTAGGCATTTGAAAGGCACCACAAAAGTTGTTCTACCTGCTTTCTGGGCCTGAGATGGGGAACCGCTGAATTTTGGACTCGGCTGGTGACAAAATGTTCCAAACACACCCCATGCACAACTCCACCGGGGAAGGTGCCAGACAGGAGTTCTCTTGGTAGTTTTTACACTACCTTGGTAGGCAGCTGAAAGGCACCACAAAAGTTGTTCTACCTGCTTTGTGGGCTGAGATGGGGAACCACTGAATTTTGGAGTCGGCTGGTGACAAAATGTTCCAAACACACCCCATGCACAACTCCACCGGGGAAGGTGCCAGACAGGAGTTCTCTGGTAGTTTTTACACTACCTTGGCAGGCATCTGAAAGACACCAGAAAAGTTGTTCTACCTGCTTTCTGGGCTGAGATGGGGATTCGCTGAATTTTGGACTCGGCCGGTGACAAAATGTTCCAAACACACCCCATGCACAACTCCACCGGGGAAGGTGCCAGACAGGAGTTCTCCTGGTAGTTTTTACACTACCTTGGTAGGCATCTGAAAGACACCACAAAAGTTGTTCTACCTGCTTTCTGGGCTGAGATGGGGAATCGCTGAATTTTGGAGTCGGCCGGTGACAAAATGTTCCAAACACACCCCATGCACAACTCCACCGGGGAAGGTGCCAGACAGGAGTTCTCCTGGTAGTTTTTACATTGCTCCGGTAGGCATCTGAAAGACACCAGAAAAGTTGTTCTACCTGCTTTCTGGGCTGAGATGGGGAACCGCTGAATTTTGGACTCGGCCGGTGACAAAATGTTCCACAGACACCCCATGCACAACTCCACCGGGGAAGGTGCCAGACAAGCGATCTCTTGGTAGTTTCTACACTACCTTGGTAGGCATTTGAAAGGCACCACAAAAGTTGTTCTACCTGCTTTCTGGGCTGAGATGGGGAACCGCTGAATTTTGGACTCGGCTGGTGACAAAATGTTCCAAAGACACCCCCTGCACAACTCCACCGGGGAAGGTGCCAGACAGGAGTTCTCTTGGTAGTTTTTACACTACCTTGGTAGGCATTTGAAAGGCACCACAAAAGTTGTTCTTCCTGCTTTCTGGGCTGAGATGGGGAAACGCTGAATTTTGGAGTCGGCTGGTGACAAAATGTTCCAAACACACCCCATGCACAACTCCACCGGGGAAGGTGCCAGACAGGAGTTCTCCTGGTAGTTTTTACACTACCTTGGTAGGCATTTGAAAGACACCACAAAACTTGTTCTACCTGCTTTCTGGGCTGAGATGGGGAACCGCTGAATTTTGGACTCGGCCGGTGACAAAATGTTCCAAACACACCCCATGCACAACTCCACCGGGGAAGGTGCCAGGAACGAATTCTTTTGGTAGTTTTTACACTACCTTGGTAGGCAGCTGAAAGGCACAAGAAAAGTTGTTGTAACTGCTTTGTGGGCTGAGATGGGGAACAGCTGAATTTTGGAGTCGGCCGGTGACAAAATGTTCCAAACACACCCCATGCACAACTCCACCGGGGAAGGTGCCAGACAGGAGTTCTCTTGGTAGTTTTTACACTACCTTGGTAGGCATTTGAAAGACACCACAAAACTTGTTCTACCTGCTTTCTGGGCTGAGATGGGGAACCGCTGAATTTTGGACTCGGCCGGTGACAAAATGTTCCAAACACACCCCATGCACAACTCCACCGGGGAAGGTGCCAGACAGGAGTTCTCTTGGTAGTTTTTACATTGCTCCGGTAGGCATCTGAAAGACACCACAAAAGTTGTTCTACCTGCTTTCTGGGCTGAGATGGGGAACCACTGAATTTTGGAGTCGGCTGGTGACAAAATGTTCCAAACACACCCCATGCACAACTCCACCACGGAAGGTGCCAGACAGGAGTTCTCCTGGTAGTTTTTACACTACCTTGGTAGGCATCTGAAAGACACCACAAAAGTTGTTCTACCTGCTTTCTGGGCTGAGATGGGGAACCGCTGAATTTTGGAGTCGGCCGGTGACAAAATGTTCCAAACACACCCCCTGCACAACTCCACCGGGGAAGGTGCCAGACAGGAGTTCTCCTGGTAGTTTTTACATTGCTCCGGTAGGCATCTGAAAGACACCACAAAAGTTGTTCTACCTGCTTTCTGGGCTGAGATGGGGAACCGCTGAATTTTGGACTCGGCCGGTGACAAAATGTTCCACAGACACCCCATGCACAACTCCACCGGGGAAGGTGCCAGACAAGCGATCTCTTGGTAGTTTCTACACTACCTTGGTAGGCATTTGAAAGGCACCACAAAAGTTGTTCTACCTGCTTTCTGGGCTGAGATGGGGAACCGCTGAATTTTGGACTCGGCTGGTGACAAAATGTTCCAAAGACACCCCCTGCACAACTCCACCGGGGAAGGTGCCAGACAGGAGTTCTCTTGGTAGTTTTTACACTACCTTGGTAGGCATCTGAAAGACACCACAAAAGTTGTTCTACCTGCTTTCTGGGCTGAGATGGGGAACCGCTGAATTTTGGAGTCGGCCGGTGACAAAATGTTCCAAACACACCCCATGCACAACTCCACCACGGAAGGTGCCAGACAGGAGTTCTCTTAGTAGTTTTTACACTACCTTGGTAGGCATCTGAAAGACACCACAAAAGTTGTTCTACCTGCTTTCTGGGCTGAGATGGGGAAACGCTGAATTTTGGACTCGGCTGGTGACAAAATGTTCCAAACACACCCCCTGCACAACTCCACCGGGGAAGGTGCCAGACAGGAGTTCTCTTGGTAGTTTTTACATTGCTCCGGTAGGCATCTGAAAGACACCACAAAAGTTGTTCTACCTGCTTTCTGGGCTGAGATGGGGAACCGCTGAATTTTGGACTCGGCCGTTGACAAAATGTTCCAAACACACCCCATGCACAACTCCACCACGGAAGGTGCCAGACAGGAGTTCTCCTGGTAGTTTTTACACTACCTTGGTAGGCATCTGAAAGACACCAGAAAAGTTGTTCTACCTGCTTTCTGGGCTGAGATGGGGAATCGCTGAATTTTGGACTCGGCTGGTGACAAAATGTTCCAAACACACCCCATGCACAACTCCACCGGGGAAGGTGCCAGGCAGGAGTTCTCCTGGTAGTTTTTACATTGCTCCGGTAGGCATCAAAAGGACACCACAAAAGTTGTTCTACCTGCTTTCTGGGCTGAGATGGGGAACCGCTGAATTTTGGAGTCGGCCGGTGACAAAATGTTCCAAACACACCCCATGCACAACTCCACCGGGGAAGGTGCCAGGCAGGAGTTCTCCTGATAGTTTTTACACTACCTTGGTAGGCATTTGAAAGGCACCACAAAAGTTGTTCTACCTGCTTTCTGGGCTGAGATGGGGAAACGCTGAATTTTGGACTCGGCCGGTGACAAAATGTTCCAAACACACCCCATGCACAACTCCACCACGGAAGGTGCCAGGAACGAATTCTTTTGGTAGTTTTTACACTACCTTGGTAGGCAGCTGAAAGGCACAAGAAAAGTTGTTGTACCTGCTTTCTGGGCTGAGATGGGGAAACGCTGAATTTTGGACTCGGCCGGTGACAAAATGTTCCAAACACACCCCATGCACAACTCCACCACGGAAGGTGCCAGACAGGAGTTCTCCTGGTAGTTTTTACACTACCTTGGTAGGCATCTGAAAGACACCACAAAAGTTGTTCTACCTGCTTTCTGGGCTGAGATGGGGAAACGCTGAATTTTGGAGTCGGCCGGTGACAAAATGTTCCAAACACACCCCATGCACAACTCCACCGGGGAAGGTGCCAGACAGGAGTTCTCTTGGTAGTTTTTACACTACCTTGGTAGGCAGCTGAAAGGCACCACAAAAGTTGTTCTACCTGCTTTGTGGGCTGAGATGGGGAACCGCTGAATTTTGGAGTCGGCCGGTGACAAAATGTTCCAAACACACCCCATGCACAACTCCACCGGGGAAGGTGCCAGGCAGGAGTTCTCCTGGTAGTTTTTACATTGCTCCGGTAGGCATCTGAAAGACACCACAAAAGTTGTTCTACCTGCTTTCTGGGCTGAGATGGGGAACCGCTGAATTTTGGACTCGGCCGGTGACAAAATGTTCCACAGACACCCCATGCACAACTCCACCGGGGAAGGTGCCAGGAACGAATTCTCTTGGTAGTTTTTACACTACCTTGGTAGGCAGCTGAAAGGCACAAAAAAAGTTGTTGTACCTGCTTTCTGGGCTGAGATGGGGAAACGCTGAATTTTGGACTCGGCCGGTGACAAAATGTTCCACAGACACCCCATGCACAACTCCACCGGGGAAGGTGCCAGGAACGAATTCTGTTGGTAGTTTTTACAGTACCTTGGTAGGCATTTGAAAGACACCAAAAAACTTGTTCTACCTGCTTTCTGGGCTGAGATGGGGAAACGCTGAATTTTGGACTCGGCCGGTGACAAAATGTTCCAAACACACCCCATGCACAACTCCACCGGGGAAGGTGCCAGACAGGAGTTCTCTTGGTAGTTTTTACATTGCTCCGGTAGGCATCTGAAAGACACCACAAAAGTTGTTCTACCTGCTTTCTGGGCTGAGATGGGGAACCGCTGAATTTTGGACTCGGCCGTTGACAAAATGTTCCAAACACACCCCATGCACAACTCCACCGGGGAAGGTGCCAGACAGGAGTTCTCCTGGTAGTTTTTACACTACCTTGGTAGGCATCTGAAAGACACCACAGAAGTTGTTCTACCTGCTTTCTGGGCTGAGATGGGGAATCGCTGAATTTTGGACTCGGCTGGTGACAAAATGTTCCAAACACACCCCATGCACAACTCCACCGGGGAAGGTGCCAGACAGGAGTTCTCTTAGTAGTTTTTACACTACCTTGGTAGGCATCTGAAAGACACCAGAAAAGTTGTTCTACCTGCTTTCTGGGCTGAGATGGGGAACCGCTGAATTTTGGACTCGGCCGGTGACAAAATGTTCCAAAGACACCCCATGCACAACTCCACCGGGGAAGGTGCCAGGAACGAATACTTTTGGTAGTTTTTACACTACCTTGGTAGGCAGCTGAAAGGCACAAGAAAAGTTGTTGTACCTGCTTTCTGGGCTGAGATGGGGAACCGCTGAATTTTGGACTCGGCCGGTGACAAAATGTTCCAAACACACCCCATGCACAACTCCACCGGGGAAGGTGCCAGGCAGGAGTTCTCCTGGTAGTTTTTACACTACCTTGGTAGGCATCTGAAAGACACCACAAAAGTTGTTCTACCTGCTTTCTGGGCTGAGATGGGGAAACGCTGAATTTTGGAGTCGGCCGGTGACAAAATGTTCCAAACACACCCCATGCACAACTCCACCGGGGAAGGTGCCAGACAGGAGTTCTCTTGGTAGTTTTTACACTACCTTGGTAGGCATCTGAAAGACACCACAAAAGTTGTTCTACCTGCTTTCTGGGCTGAGATGGGGAACCGCTGAATTTTGGAGTCGGCCGGTGACAAAATGTTCCAAACACACCCCATGCACAACTCCACCGGGGAAGGTGCCAGAAAGGAGTTCTCCTGGTAGTTTTTACACTACCTTGGTAGGCATCTGAAAGGCACCACAAAAGTTGTTCTACCTGCTTTCTGGGCTGAGATGGGGAACCGCTGAATTTTGGACTCGGCCGGTGACAAAATGTTCCAAACACACCCCATGCACAACTCCACCGGGGAAGGTGCCAGACAGGAGTTCTCTTGGTAGTTTTTACATTGCTCCGGTAGGCATCTGAAAGACACCACAAAAGTTGTTCTACCTGCTTTCTGGGCTGAGATGGGGAACCGCTGAATTTTGGAGTCGGCCGTTGACAAAATGTTCCAAACACACCCCATGCACAACTCCACCACGGAAGGTGCCAGACAGGAGTTCTCCTGGTAGTTTTTACACTACCTTGGTAGGCATCTGAAAGACACCACAAAAGTTGTTCTACCTGCTTTCTGGGCTGAGATGGGGAACCGCTGAATTTTGGACTCGGCCGGTGACAAAATGTTCCAAACACACCCCATGCACAACTCCACCGGGGAAGGTGCCAGAAAGGAGTTCTCTTGGTAGTTTTTACACTACCTTGGTAGGCATCTGAAAGGCACCACAAAAGTTGTTCTACCTGCTTTCTGGGCTGAGATGGGGAAACGCTGAATTTTGGACTCGGCTGGTGACAAAATGTTCCAAACACACCCCATGCACAACTCCACCACGGAAGGTGCCAGACAGGAGTTCTCTTAGTAGTTTTTACACTACCTTGGTAGGCATCTGAAAGGCACCACAAAAGTTGTTCTACCTGCTTTCTGGGCTGAGATGGGGAAACGCTGAATTTTGGACTCGGCCGGTGACAAAATGTTCCAAACACACCCCATGCACAACTCCACCGGGGAAGGTGCCAGACAGGAGTTCTCTTGGTAGTTTTTACATTGCTCCGGTAGGCATCTGAAAGACACCACAAAAGTTGTTCTACCTGCTTTCTGGGCTGAGATGGGGAACCGCTGAATTTTGGACTCGGCCGTTGACAAAATGTTCCAAACACACCCCATGCACAACTCCACCACGGAAGGTGCCAGACAGGAGTTCTCCTGGTAGTTTTTACACTACCTTGGTAGGCATCTGAAAGACACCACAGAAGTTGTTCTACCTGCTTTCTGGGCTGAGATGGGGAATCGCTGAATTTTGGACTCGGCTGGTGACAAAATGTTCCAAACACACCCCATGCACAACTCCACCGGGGAAGGTGCCAGACAGGAGTTCTCTTAGTAGTTTTTACACTACCTTGGTAGGCATCTGAAAGACACCACAAAAGTTGTTCTACCTGCTTTCTGGGCTGAGATGGGGAACCGCTGAATTTTGGACTCGGCCGGTGACAAAATGTTCCAAACACACCCCATGCACAACTCCACCGGGGAAGGTGCCAGGAACGAATTCTTTTGGTAGTTTTTACACTACCTTGGTAGGCAGCTGAAAGGCACAAGAAAAGTTGTTGTACCTGCTTTCTGGGCTGAGATGGGGAACCGCTGAATTTTGGACTCGGCTGGTGACAAAATGTTCCAAACACACCCCATGCACAACTCCACCACGGAAGGTGCCAGACAGGAGTTCTCCTGGTAGTTTTTACACTACCTTGGTAGGCATCTGAAAGACACCACAGAAGTTGTTCTACCTGCTTTCTGGGCTGAGATGGGGAATCGCTGAATTTTGGAGTCGGCCGGTGACAAAATGTTCCAAACACACCCCATGCACAACTCCACCGGGGAAGGTGCCAGACAGGAGTTCTCTTGGTAGTTTTTACACTACCTTGGTAGGCATCTGAAAGACACCACAAAAGTTGTTCTACCTGCTTTCTGGGCTGAGATGGGGAACCGCTGAATTTTGGACTCGGCCGGTGACAAAATGTTCCAAACACACCCCATGCACAACTCCACCGGGGAAGGTGCCAGACAGGAGTTTTCTTGGTAGTTTTTACACTACCTTGGTAGGCATCTGAAAGGCACCACAAAAGTTGTTCTACCTGCTTTCTGGGCTGAGATGGGGAAACGCTGAATTTTGGACTCGGCTGGTGACAAAATGTTCCAAACACACCCCATGCACAACTCCACCATGGAAGGTGCCAGACAGGAGTTCTCTTAGTAGTTTTTACACTACCTTGGTAGGCATCTGAAAGGCACCACAAAAGTTGTTCTACCTGCTTTCTGGGCTGAGATGGGGAAACGCTGAATTTTGGACTCGGCCGGTGACAAAATGTTCCAAACACACCCCATGCACAACTCCACCGGGGAAGGTGCCAGACAGGAGTTCTCTTGGTAGTTTTTACATTGCTCCGGTAGGCATCTGAAAGACACCACAAAAGTTGTTCTACCTGCTTTCTGGGCTGAGATGGGGAACCGCTGAATTTTGGACTCGGCCGTTGACAAAATGTTCCAAACACACCCCATGCACAACTCCACCGGGGAAGGTGCCAGACAGGAGTTCTCTTGGTAGTTTTTACACTACCTTGGTAGGCATCTGAAAGACACCACAAAAGTTGTTCTACCTGCTTTCTGGGCTGAGATGGGGAAACGCTGAATTTTGGACTCGGCTGGTGACAAAATGTTCCAAAGACACCCCCTGCACAACTCCATCGGGGAAGGTGCCAGACAGGAGTTCTCTTGGTAGTTTTTACACTACCTTGGTAGGCATCTGAAAGACACCACAAAAGTTGTTCTACCTGCTTTCTGGGCTGAGATGGGGAAACGCTGAATTTTGGACTCGGCTGGTGACAAAATGTTCCAAACACACCCCATGCACAACTCCACCACGGAAGGTGCCAGACAGGAGTTCTCTTAGTAGTTTTTACACTACCTTGGTAGGCATCTGAAAGGCACCACAAAAGTTGTTCTACCTGCTTTCTGGGCTGAGATGGGGAAACGCTGAATTTTGGACTCGGCCGGTGACAAAATGTTCCAAACACACCCCATGCACAACTCCACCGGGGAAGGTGCCAGACAGGAGTTCTCTTGGTAGTTTTTACATTGCTCCGGTAGGCATCTGAAAGACACCACAAAAGTTGTTCTACCTGCTTTCTGGGCTGAGATGGGGAACCGCTGAATTTTGGACTCGGCCGTTGACAAAATGTTCCAAACACACCCCATGCACAACTCCACCGGGGAAGGTGCCAGACAGGAGTTCTCCTGGTAGTTTTTACACTACCTTGGTAGGCATCTGAAAGACACCACAGAAGTTGTTCTACCTGCTTTCTGGGCTGAGATGGGGAATCGCTGAATTTTGGACTCGGCTGGTGACAAAATGTTCCAAACACACCCCATGCACAACTCCACCGGGGAAGGTGCCAGACAGGAGTTCTCTTAGTAGTTTTTACACTACCTTGGTAGGCATCTGAAAGACACCACAAAAGTTGTTCTACCTGCTTTCTGGGCTGAGATGGGGAACCGCTGAATTTTGGACTCGGCCGGTGACAAAATGTTCCAAACACACCCCATGCACAACTCCACCGGGGAAGGTGCCAGGAACGAATTCTTTTGGTAGTTTTTACACTACCTTGGTAGGCAGCTGAAAGGCACAAGAAAAGTTGTTGTACCTGCTTTCTGGGCTGAGATGGGGAACCGCTGAATTTTGGACTCGGCTGGTGACAAAATGTTCCAAACACACCCCATGCACAACTCCACCACGGAAGGTGCCAGACAGGAGTTCTCCTGGTAGTTTTTACACTACCTTGGTAGGCATCTGAAAGACACCACAGAAGTTGTTCTACCTGCTTTCTGGGCTGAGATGGGGAATCGCTGAATTTTGGAGTCGGCCGGTGACAAAATGTTCCAAACACACCCCATGCACAACTCCACCGGGGAAGGTGCCAGACAGGAGTTCTCTTGGTAGTTTTTACACTACCTTGGTAGGCATCTGAAAGACACCACAAAAGTTGTTCTACCTGCTTTCTGGGCTGAGATGGGGAACCGCTGAATTTTGGACTCGGCCGGTGACAAAATGTTCCAAACACACCCCATGCACAACTCCACCGGGGAAGGTGCCAGAAAGGAGTTTTCTTGGTAGTTTTTACACTACCTTGGTAGGCATCTGAAAGGCACCACAAAAGTTGTTCTACCTGCTTTCTGGGCTGAGATGGGGAAACGCTGAATTTTGGACTCGGCTGGTGACAAAATGTTCCAAACACACCCCATGCACAACTCCACCATGGAAGGTGCCAGACAGGAGTTCTCTTAGTAGTTTTTACACTACCTTGGTAGGCATCTGAAAGGCACCACAAAAGTTGTTCTACCTGCTTTCTGGGCTGAGATGGGGAAACGCTGAATTTTGGACTCGGCCGGTGACAAAATGTTCCAAACACACCCCATGCACAACTCCACCGGGGAAGGTGCCAGACAGGAGTTCTCTTGGTAGTTTTTACATTGCTCCGGTAGGCATCTGAAAGACACCACAAAAGTTGTTCTACCTGCTTTCTGGGCTGAGATGGGGAACCGCTGAATTTTGGACTCGGCCGTTGACAAAATGTTCCAAACACACCCCATGCACAACTCCACCGGGGAAGGTGCCAGACAGGAGTTCTCTTGGTAGTTTTTACACTACCTTGGTAGGCATCTGAAAGACACCACAAAAGTTGTTCTACCTGCTTTCTGGGCTGAGATGGGGAAACGCTGAATTTTGGACTCGGCTGGTGACAAAATGTTCCAAACACACCCCATGCACAACTCCACCGGGGAAGGAGCCAGGCAGGAGTTCTCCTGGTAGTTTTTACATTGCTCCGGTAGGCATCAAAAGGACACCAGAAAAGTTGTTCTACCTGCTTTCTGGGCTGAGATGGGGAAACGCTGAATTTTGGACTCGGCCGGTGACAAAATGTTCCAAACACACCCCATGCACAACTCCACCGGGGAAGGTGCCAGACAGGAGTTCTCCTGGTAGTTTCTACACTACCTTGGTAGGCATCTGAAAGACACCACAAAAGTTGTTCTACCTGCTTTCTGGGCTGAGATGGGGAACCGCTGAATTTTGGACTCGGCCGTTGACAAAATGTTCCAAACACACCCCATGCACAACTCCACCGGGGAAGGTGCCAGACAGGAGTTCTCTTGGTAGTTTTTACACTACCTTGGTAGGCATCTGAAAGACACCACAAAAGTTGTTCTACCTGCTTTCTGGGCTGAGATGGGGAAACGCTGAATTTTGGACTCGGCTGGTGACAAAATGTTCCAAACACACCCCATGCACAACTCCACCGGGGAAGGAGCCAGGCAGGAGTTCTCCTGGTAGTTTTTACATTGCTCCGGTAGGCATCAAAAGGACACCAGAAAAGTTGTTCTACCTGCTTTCTGGGCTGAGATGGGGAACCGCTGAATTTTGGACTCGGCCGTTGACAAAATGTTCCAAACACACCCCATGCACAACTCCACCGGGGAAGGTGCCAGACAGGAGTTCTCCTGGTAGTTTCTACACTACCTTGGTAGGCATTTGAAAGGCACCACAAAAGTTGTTCTACCTGCTTTCTGGGCTGAGATGGGGAACCGCTGAATTTTGGACTCGGCCGGTGACAAAATGTTCCAAACACACCCCATGCACAACTCCACCGGGGAAGGTGCCAGGAACGAATTCTTTTGGTAGTTTTTACACTACCTTGGTAGGCAGCTGAAAGGCACCACAAAAGTTGTTCTTCCTGCTTTCTGGGCTGAGATGGGGAATCGCTGAATTTTGGAGTCGGCCGGTGACAAAATGTTCCAAACACACCCCATGCACAACTCCACCGGGGAAGGTGCCAGACAAGCGTTCTCTTGGTAGTTTCTACACTACCTTGGTAGGCATTTGAAAGGCACCACAAAAGTTGTTCTACCTGCTTTCTGGGCTGAGATGGGGAAACGCTGAATTTTGGACTCGGCTGGTGACAAAATGTTCCAAACACACCCCCTGCACAACTCCACCGGGGAAGGTGCCAGACAGGAGTTCTCCTGGTAGTTTTTACACTACCTTGGTAGGCATCTGAAAGACACCACAAAAGTTGTTCTACCTGCTTTCTGGGCTGAGATGGGGAAACGCTGAATTTTGGAGTCGGCTGGTGACAAAATGTTCCAAACACACCCCATGCACAACTCCACCGGGGAAGGTGCCAGACAGGAGTTCTCCTGGTAGTTTTTACATTGCTCCGGTAGGCATAAAAAGGACACCAAAAAAGTTGTTCTACCTGCTTTCTGGGCTGAGATGGGGAAACGCTGAATTTTGGACTCGGCCGGTGACAAAATGTTCCAAACACACCCCATGCACAACTCCACCGGGGAAGGTGCCAGACAGGAGTTCTCCTGGTAGTTTCTACACTACCTTGGTAGGCATTTGAAAGGCACCACAAAAGTTGTTCTACCTGCTTTCTGGGCTGAGATGGGGAACCGCTGAATTTTGGACTCGGCTGGTGACAAAATGTTCCAAACACACCCCATGCACAACTCCACCACGGAAGGTGCCAGACAGGAGTTCTCTTGGTAGTTTTTACACTACCTTGGTAGGCAGCTGAAAGGCACCACAAAAGTTGTTCTACCTGCTTTCTGGGCTGAGATGGGGAACCGCTGAATTTTGGAGTCGGCCGGTGACAAAATGTTCCAAACACACCCCATGCACAACTCCACCACGGAAGGTGCCAGACAGGAGTTCTCCTGGTAGTTTTTACACTACCTTGGTAGGCATCTGAAAGACACCACAAAAGTTGTTCTACCTGCTTTCTGGGCTGAGATGGGGAATCGCTGAATTTTGGACTCGGCCGGTGACAAAATGTTCCAAACACACCCCATGCACAACTCCACCGGGGAAGGTGCCAGGCAGGAGTTCTCCTGGTAGTTTTTACATTGCTCCGGTAGGCATCTGAAAGACACCACAAAAGTTGTTCTACCTGCTTTCTGGGCTGAGATGGGGAACCGCTGAATTTTGGACTCGGCCGGTGACAAAATGTTCCACAGACACCCCATGCACAACTCCACCGGGGAAGGTGCCAGGAACGAATTGTCTTGGTAGTTTTTACACTACCTTGGTAGGCAGCTGAAAGGCACAAAAAAAGTTGTTGTACCTGCTTTCTGGGCTGAGATGGGGAACCGCTGAATTTTGGACTCGGCCGGAGACAAAATGTTCCAAACACACCCCATGCACAACTCCACCGGGGAAGGTGCCAGGAACGAATTCTGTTGGTAGTTTTTACACTACCTTGGTAGGCATCTGAAAGACACCACAAAAGTTGTTCTACCTGCTTTCTGGGCTGAGATGGGGAACCGCTGAATTTTGGACTCGGCCGGTGACAAAATATTCCAAAGACACCCCATGCACAACTCCACCGGGGAAGGTGCCAGGAACGAATTCTTTTGGTAGTTTTTACACTACCTTGGTAGGCAGCTGAAAGGCACAAGAAAAGTTGTTGTACCTGCTTTCTGGGCTGAGATGGGGAACCGCTGAATTTTGGACTCGGCCGGTGACAAAATGTTCCAAACACACCCCATGCACAACTCCACCACGGAAGGTGCCAGGCAGGAGTTCTCCTGGTAGTTTTTACACTACCTTGGTAGGCATCTAAAAGACACCACAAAAGTTGTTCTACCTGCTTTGTGGGCTGAGATGGGGAAACGCTGAATTTTGGAGTCGGCCGGTGACAAAATGTTCCAAACACACCCCATGCACAACTCCACCGGGGAAGGTGCCAGACAGGAGTTCTCTTGGTAGTTTTTACACTACCTTGGTAGGCATCTGAAAGACACCACAAAAGTTGTTCTACCTGCTTTCTGGGCTGAGATGGGGAAACGCTGAATTTTGGAGTCGGCTGGTGACAAAATGTTCCAAACACACCCCATGCACAACTCCACCGGGGAAGGTGCCAGACAGGAGTTCTCCTGGTAGTTTCTACACTACCTTGGTAGGCATTTGAAAGGCACCACAAAAGTTGTTCTACCTGCTTTCTGGGCTGAGATGGGGAACCGCTGAATTTTGGACTCGGCTGGTGACAAAATGTTCCAAACACACCCCATGCACAACTCCACCACGGAAGGTGCCAGACAGGAGTTCTCTTGGTAGTTTTTACACTACCTTGGTAGGCAGCTGAAAGGCACCACAAAAGTTGTTCTACCTGCTTTGTGGGCTGAGATGGGGAAACGCTGAATTTTGGAGTCGGCTGGTGACAAAATGTTCCAAACACACCCCATGCACAACTCCACCACGGAAGGTGCCAGACAGGAGTTCTCCTGGTAGTTTTTACACTACCTTGGTAGGCATCTGAAAGACACCACAAAAGTTGTTCTACCTGCTTTCTGGGCTGAGATGGGGAATCGCTGAATTTTGGACTCGGCCGGTGACAAAATGTTCCAAACACACCCCATGCACAACTCCACCACGGAAGGTGCCAGACAGGAGTTCTCTTGGTAGTTTTTACACTACCTTGGTAGGCAGCTGAAAGGCACCACAAAAGTTGTTCTACCTGCTTTCTGGGCTGAGATGGGGAATCGCTGAATTTTGGACTCGGCTGGTGACAAAATGTTCCAAACACACCCCATGCACAACTCCACCACGGAAGGTGCCAGACAGGAGTTCTCCTGGTAGTTTTTACACTACCTTGGTAGGCATCTGAAAGACACCACAAAAGTTGTTCTACCTGCTTTCTGGGCTGAGATGGGGAATCGCTGAATTTTGGACTCGGCCGGTGACAAAATGTTCCAAACACACCCCATGCACAACTCCACCGGGGAAGGTGCCAGGCAGGAGTTCTCCTGGTAGTTTTTACATTGCTCCGGTAGGCATCTGAAAGACACCACAGAAGTTGTTCTACCTGCTTTCTGGGCTGAGATGGGGAACCGCTGAATTTTGGACTCGGCCGGTGACAAAATGTTCCAAACACACCCCATGCACAACTCCACCGGGGAAGGTGCCAGACAGGAGTTCTCTTAGTAGTTTTTACACTACCTTGGTAGGCATCTGAAAGACACCACAAAAGTTGTTCTACCTGCTTTCTGGGCTGAGATGGGGAACCGCTGAATTTTGGAGTCGGCCGGTGACAAAATGTTCCAAACACACCCCCTGCACAACTCCACCGGGGAAGGTGCCAGACAGGAGTTCTCCTGGTAGTTTTTACATTGCTCCGGTAGGCATCTGAAAGACACCACAAAAGTTGTTCTACCTGCTTTCTGGGCTGAGATGGGGAACCGCTGAATTTTGGACTCGGCCGGTGACAAAATGTTCCACAGACACCCCATGCACAACTCCACCGGGGAAGGTGCCAGACAAGCGATCTCTTGGTAGTTTCTACACTACCTTGGTAGGCATTTGAAAGGCACCACAAAAGTTGTTCTACCTGCTTTCTGGGCTGAGATGGGGAACCGCTGAATTTTGGACTCGGCTGGTGACAAAATGTTCCAAAGACACCCCCTGCACAACTCCACCGGGGAAGGTGCCAGACAGGAGTTCTCTTGGTAGTTTTTACACTACCTTGGTAGGCATCTGAAAGACACCACAAAAGTTGTTCTACCTGCTTTCTGGGCTGAGATGGGGAACCGCTGAATTTTGGACTCGGCCGGTGACAAAATGTTCCAAACACACCCCATGCACAACTCCACCGGGGAAGGTGCCAGAAAGGAGTTCTCTTGGTAGTTTTTACACTACCTTGGTAGGCAGCTGAAAGGCACCACAAAAGTTGTTCTACCTGCTTTGTGGGCTGAGATGGGGAACCGCTGAATTTTGGACTCGGCCGGTGACAAAATGTTCCAAACACACCCCATGCACAACTCCACCGGGGAAGGTGCCAGACAGGAGTTCTCTTGGTAGTTTTTACACTACCTTGGTAGGCATCTGAAAGACACCACAAAAGTTGTTCTACCTGCTTTCTGGGCTGAGATGGGGAAACGCTGAATTTTGGACTCGGCTGGTGACAAAATGTTCCAAACACACCCCCTGCACAACTCCACCGGGGAAGGTGCCAGACAGGAGTTCTCTTGGTAGTTTTTACATTGCTCCGGTAGGCATCTGAAAGACACCACAAAAGTTGTTCTACCTGCTTTCTGGGCTGAGATGGGGAACCGCTGAATTTTGGACTCGGCCGTTGACAAAATGTTCCAAACACACCCCATGCACAACTCCACCACGGAAGGTGCCAGACAGGAGTTCTCCTGGTAGTTTTTACACTACCTTGGTAGGCATCTGAAAGACACCAGAAAAGTTGTTCTACCTGCTTTCTGGGCTGAGATGGGGAACCGCTGAATTTTGGACTCGGCCGGTGACAAAATGTTCCACAGACACCCCATGCACAACTCCACCGGGGAAGGTGCCAGACAAGCGATCTCTTGGTAGTTTCTACACTACCTTGGTAGGCATTTGAAAGGCACCACAAAAGTTGTTCTACCTGCTTTCTGGGCTGAGATGGGGAACCGCTGAATTTTGGACTCGGCTGGTGACAAAATGTTCCAAAGACACCCCCTGCACAACTCCACCGGGGAAGGTGCCAGACAGGAGTTCTCTTGGTAGTTTTTACACTACCTTGGTAGGCATCTGAAAGACACCACAAAAGTTGTTCTACCTGCTTTCTGGGCTGAGATGGGGAACCGCTGAATTTTGGACTCGGCCGGTGACAAAATGTTCCAAACACACCCCATGCACAACTCCACCGGGGAAGGTGCCAGAAAGGAGTTCTCTTGGTAGTTTTTACACTACCTTGGTAGGCAGCTGAAAGGCACCACAAAAGTTGTTCTACCTGCTTTGTGGGCTGAGATGGGGAACCGCTGAATTTTGGACTCGGCCGGTGACAAAATGTTCCAAACACACCCCATGCACAACTCCACCGGGGAAGGTGCCAGGAACGAATTCTGTTGGTAGTTTTTACACTACCTTGGTAGGCATCTGAAAGACACCACAAAAGTTGTTCTACCTGCTTTCTGGGCTGAGATGGGGAAACGCTGAATTTTGGACTCGGCTGGTGACAAAATGTTCCAAACACACCCCCTGCACAACTCCACCGGGGAAGGTGCCAGACAGGAGTTCTCTTGGTAGTTTTTACATTGCTCCGGTAGGCATCTGAAAGACACCACAAAAGTTGTTCTACCTGCTTTCTGGGCTGAGATGGGGAACCGCTGAATTTTGGACTCGGCCGTTGACAAAATGTTCCAAACACACCCCATGCACAACTCCACCACGGAAGGTGCCAGACAGGAGTTCTCCTGGTAGTTTTTACACTACCTTGGTAGGCATCTGAAAGACACCAGAAAAGTTGTTGTACCTGCTTTCTGGGCTGAGATGGGGAATCGCTGAATTTTGGACTCGGCTGGTGACAAAATGTTCCAAACACACCCCATGCACAACTCCACCGGGGAAGGTGCCAGGCAGGAGTTCTCCTGGTAGTTTTTACATTGCTCCGGTAGGCATCAAAAGGACACCACAAAAGTTGTTCTACCTGCTTTCTGGGCTGAGATGGGGAACCGCTGAATTTTGGAGTCGGCCGGTGACAAAATGTTCCAAACACACCCCATGCACAACTCCACCGGGGAAGGTGCCAGACAGGAGTTCTCCTGGTAGTTTCTACACTACCTTGGTAGGCATTTGAAAGGCACCACAAAAGTTGTTCTACCTGCTTTCTGGGCTGAGATGGGGAAACGCTGAATTTTGGACTCGGCCGGTGACAAAATGTTCCAAACACACCCCATGCACAACTCCACCGGGGAAGGTGCCAGGAACGAATTCTTTTGGTAGTTTTTACACTACCTTGGTAGGCAGCTGAAAGGCACAAGAAAAGTTGTTGTACCTGCTTTCTGGGCTGAGATGGGGAAACGCTGAATTTTGGACTCGGCCGGTGACAAAATGTTCCAAACACACCCCATGCACAACTCCACCACGGAAGGTGCCAGACAGGAGTTCTCCTGGTAGTTTTTACACTACCTTGGTAGGCATCTGAAAGACACCAGAAAAGTTGTTCTGCCTGCTTTCTGGGCTGAGATGGGGAAACGCTGAATTTTGGAGTCGGCCGGTGACAAAATGTTCCAAACACACCCCATGCACAACTCCACCGGGGAAGGTGCCAGACAGGAGTTCTCTTGGTAGTTTTTACACTACCTTGGTAGGCATCTGAAAGACACCACAAAAGTTGTTCTACCTGCTTTCTGGGCTGAGATGGGGAATCGCTGAATTTTGGACTCGGCTGGTGACAAAATGTTCCAAACACACCCCATGCACAACTCCACCGGGGAAGGTGCCAGGCAGGAGTTCTCCTGGTAGTTTTTACATTGCTCCGGTAGGCATCAAAAGGACACCACAAAAGTTGTTCTACCTGCTTTCTGGGCTGAGATGGGGAAACGCTGAATTTTGGACTCGGTCGGTGACAAAATGTTCCAAACACACCCCATGCACAACTCCACCGGGGAAGGTGCCAGACAGGAGTTCTCCTGGTAGTTTCTACACTACCTTGGTAGGCATTTGAAAGGCACCACAAAAGTTGTTCTACCTGCTTTGTGGGCTGAGATGGGGAACCGCTGAATTTTGGAGTCGGCCGGTGACAAAATGTTCCAAACACACCCCATGCACAACTCCACCGGGGAAGGTGCCAGGCAGGAGTTCTCCTGGTAGTTTTTACATTGCTCCGGTAGGCATCTGAAAGACACCACAAAAGTTGTTCTACCTGCTTTCTGGGCTGAGATGGGGAACCGCTGAATTTTGGACTCGGCCGGTGACAAAATGTTCCACAGACACCCCATGCACAACTCCACCGGGGAAGGTGCCAGGAACGAATTCTCTTGGTAGTTTTTACACTACCTTGGTAGGCAGCTGAAAGGCACAAAAAAAGTTGTTGTACCTGCTTTCTGGGCTGAGATGGGGAACCGCTGAATTTTGGACTCGGCCGGAGACAAAATGTTCCAAACACACCCCATGCACAACTCCACCGGGGAAGGTGCCAGGAACGAATTCTGTTGGTAGTTTTTACACTACCTTGGTAGGCATTTGAAAGACACCAAAAAACTTCTTCTACCTGCTTTCTGGGCTGAGATGGGGAAACGCTGAATTTTGGACTCGGCCGGTGACAAAATGTTCCAAACACACCCCATGCACAACTCCACCGGGGAAGGTGCCAGACAGGAGTTCTCCTGGTAGTTTTTACATTGCTCCGGTAGGCATCTGAAAGACACCACAAAAGTTGTTCTACCTGCTTTCTGGGCTGAGATGGGGAACCGCTGAATTTTGGACTCGGCCGTTGACAAAATGTTCCAAACACACCCCATGCACAACTCCACCGGGGAAGGTGCCAGACAGGAGTTCTCCTGGTAGTTTTTACACTACCTTGGTAGGCATCTGAAAGACACCACAGAAGTTGTTCTACCTGCTTTCTGGGCTGAGATGGGGAATCGCTGAATTTTGGACTCGGCTGGTGACAAAATGTTCCAAACACACCCCATGCACAACTCCACCGGGGAAGGTGCCAGACAGGAGTTCTCTTAGTAGTTTTTACACTACCTTGGTAGGCATCTGAAAGACACCACAAAAGTTGTTCTACCTGCTTTCTGGGCTGAGATGGGGAACCGCTGAATTTTGGAGTCGGCCGGTGACAAAATGTTCCAAAGACACCCCATGCACAACTCCACCGGGGAAGGTGCCAGGAACGAATACTTTTGGTAGTTTTTACACTACCTTGGTAGGCAGCTGAAAGGCACAAGAAAAGTTGTTGTACCTGCTTTCTGGGCTGAGATGGGGAACCGCTGAATTTTGGACTCGGCCGTTGACAAAATGTTCCAAACACACCCCATGCACAACTCCACCGGGGAAGGTGCCAGGCAGGAGTTCTCCTGGTAGTTTTTACACTACCTTGGTAGGCATCTGAAAGACACCACAAAAGTTGTTCTACCTGCTTTCTGGGCTGAGATGGGGAAACGCTGAATTTTGGAGTCGGCCGGTGACAAAATGTTCCAAACACACCCCATGCACAACTCCACCGGGGAAGGTGCCAGACAGGAGTTCTCTTGGTAGTTTTTACACTACCTTGGTAGGCATCTGAAAGACACCACAAAAGTTGTTCTACCTGCTTTCTGGGCTGAGATGGGGAACCGCTGAATTTTGGAGTCGGCCGGTGACAAAATGTTCCAAACACACCCCATGCACAACTCCACCGGGGAAGGTGCCAGAAAGGAGTTCTCTTGGTAGTTTTTACACTACCTTGGTAGGCATCTGAAAGGCACCACAAAAGTTGTTCTACCTGCTTTCTGGGCTGAGATGGGGAAACGCTGAATTTTGGACTCGGCTGGTGACAAAATGTTCCAAACACACCCCATGCACAACTCCACCACGGAAGGTGCCAGACAGGAGTTCTCCTGGTAGTTTTTACACTACCTTGGTAGGCATCTGAAAGACACCACAAAACTTGTTCTACCTGCTTTCTGGGCTGAGATGGGGAACCGCTGAATTTTGGACTCGGCCGGTGACAAAATGTTCCAAACACACCCCATGCACAACTCCACCGGGGAAGGTGCCAGACAGGAGTTCTCTTGGTAGTTTTTACATTGCTCCGGTAGGCATCTGAAAGACACCACAAAAGTTGTTCTACCTGCTTTCTGGGCTGAGATGGGGAACCGCTGAATTTTGGACTCGGCCGTTGACAAAATGTTCCAAACACACCCCATGCACAACTCCACCACGGAAGGTGCCAGACAGGAGTTCTCCTGGTAGTTTTTACACTACCTTGGTAGGCATCTGAAAGACACCACAAAAGTTGTTCTACCTGCTTTCTGGGCTGAGATGGGGAACCGCTGAATTTTGGACTCGGCCGGTGACAAAATGTTCCAAACACACCCCATGCACAACTCCACCGGGGAAGGTGCCAGAAAGGAGTTCTCTTGGTAGTTTTTACACTACCTTGGTAGGCATCTGAAAGGCACCACAAAAGTTGTTCTACCTGCTTTCTGGGCTGAGATGGGGAAACGCTGAATTTTGGACTCGGCTGGTGACAAAATGTTCCAAACACACCCCATGCACAACTCCACCACGGAAGGTGCCAGACAGGAGTTCTCTTAGTAGTTTTTACACTACCTTGGTAGGCATCTGAAAGGCACCACAAAAGTTGTTCTACCTGCTTTCTGGGCTGAGATGGGGAAACGCTGAATTTTGGACTCGGCCGGTGACAAAATGTTCCAAACACACCCCATGCACAACTCCACCGGGGAAGGTGCCAGACAGGAGTTCTCTTGGTAGTTTTTACATTGCTCCGGTAGGCATCTGAAAGACACCACAAAAGTTGTTCTACCTGCTTTCTGGGCTGAGATGGGGAACCGCTGAATTTTGGACTCGGCCGTTGACAAAATGTTCCAAACACACCCCATGCACAACTCCACCACGGAAGGTGCCAGACAGGAGTTCTCCTGGTAGTTTTTACACTACCTTGGTAGGCATCTGAAAGACACCACAGAAGTTGTTCTACCTGCTTTCTGGGCTGAGATGGGGAAACGCTGAATTTTGGACTCGGCTGGTGACAAAATGTTCCAAACACACCCCATGCACAACTCCACCGGGGAAGGTGCCAGACAGGAGTTCTCCTGGTAGTTTTTACATTGCTCCGGTAGGCATCAAAAGGACACCAGAAAAGTTGTTCTACCTGCTTTCTGGGCTGAGATGGGGAAACGCTGAATTTTGGACTCGGCCGGTGACAAAATGTTCCAAACACACCCCATGCACAACTCCACCGGGGAAGGTGCCAGACAGGAGTTCTCCTGGTAGTTTCTACACTACCTTGGTAGGCATTTGAAAGGCACCACAAAAGTTGTTCTACCTGCTTTCTGGGCTGAGATGGGGAACCGCTGAATTTTGGACTCGGCCGGTGACAAAATGTTCCAAACACACCCCATGCACAACTCCACCGGGGAAGGTGCCAGGAACGAATTCTTTTGGTAGTTTTTACACTACCTTGGTAGGCAGCTGAAAGGCACAAGAAAAGTTGTTGTACCTGCTTTCTGGGCTGAGATGGGGAACCGCTGAATTTTGGACTCGGCCGGTGACAAAATGTTCCAAACACACCCCATGCACAACTCCACCGGGGAAGGTGCCAGACAGGAGTTCTCCTGGTAGTTTTTACACTACCTTGGTAGGCATCTGAAAGACACCACAAAAGTTGTTCTACCTGCTTTCTGGGCTGAGATGGGGAAACGCTGAATTTTGGAGTCGGCCGGTGACAAAATGTTCCAAACACACCCCATGCACAACTCCACCGGGGAAGGTGCCAGACAGGAGTTCTCTTGGTAGTTTTTACACTACCTTGGTAGGCATCTGAAAGACACCACAAAAGTTGTTCTACCTGCTTTCTGGGCTGAGATGGGGAAACGCTGAATTTTGGACTCGGCTGGTGACAAAATGTTCCAAACACACCCCATGCACAACTCCACCGGGGAAGGTGCCAGGCAGGAGTTCTCCTGGTAGTTTTTACATTGCTCCGGTAGGCATAAAAAGGACACCAAAAAAGTTGTTCTACCTGCTTTCTGGGCTGAGATGGGGAAACGCTGAATTTTGGACTCGGCCGGTGACAAAATGTTCCAAACACACCCCATGCACAACTCCACCGGGGAAGGTGCCAGACAGGAGTTCTCCTGGTAGTTTCTACACTACCTTGGTAGGCATTTGAAAGGCACCACAAAAGTTGTTCTACCTGCTTTCTGGGCTGAGATGGGGAACCGCTGAATTTTGGACTCGGCTGGTGACAAAATGTTCCAAACACACCCCATGCACAACTCCACCACGGAAGGTGCCAGACAGGAGTTCTCTTGGTAGTTTTTACACTACCTTGGTAGGCAGCTGAAAGGCACCACAAAAGTTGTTCTACCTGCTTTCTGGGCTGAGATGGGGAACCGCTGAATTTTGGAGTCGGCCGGTGACAAAATGTTCCAAACACACCCCATGCACAACTCCACCACGGAAGGTGCCAGACAGGAGTTCTCCTGGTAGTTTTTACACTACCTTGGTAGGCATCTGAAAGACACCAGAAAAGTTGTTCTACCTGCTTTCTGGGCTGAGATGGGGAATCGCTGAATTTTGGACTCGGCCGGTGACAAAATGTTCCAAACACACCCCATGCACAACTCCACCGGGGAAGGTGCCAGGCAGGAGTTCTCCTGGTAGTTTTTACATTGCTCCGGTAGGCATCTGAAAGACACCACAAAAGTTGTTCTACCTGCTTTCTGGGCTGAGATGGGGAACCGCTGAATTTTGGACTCGGCCGGTGACAAAATGTTCCACAGACACCCCATGCACAACTCCACCGGGGAAGGTGCCAGGAACGAATTGTCTTGGTAGTTTTTACACTACCTTGGTAGGCAGCTGAAAGGCACAAAAAAAGTTGTTGTACCTGCTTTCTGGGCTGAGATGGGGAACCGCTGAATTTTGGACTCGGCCGGAGACAAAATGTTCCAAACACACCCCATGCACAACTCCACCGGGGAAGGTGCCAGGAACGAATTCTGTTGGTAGTTTTTACACTACCTTGGTAGGCATCTGAAAGACACCACAAAAGTTGTTCTACCTGCTTTCTGGGCTGAGATGGGGAACCGCTGAATTTTGGACTCGGCCGGTGACAAAATGTTCCAAAGACACCCCATGCACAACTCCACCGGGGAAGGTGCCAGGAACGAATTCTTTTGGTAGTTTTTACACTACCTTGGTAGGCAGCTGAAAGGCACAAGAAAAGTTGTTGTACCTGCTTTCTGGGCTGAGATGGGGAACCGCTGAATTTTGGACTCGGCCGGTGACAAAATGTTCCAAACACACCCCATGCACAACTCCACCACGGAAGGTGCCAGGCAGGAGTTCTCCTGGTAGTTTTTACACTACCTTGGTAGGCATCTGAAAGACACCACAAAAGTTGTTCTGCCTGCTTTCTGGGCTGAGATGGGGAAACGCTGAATTTTGGAGTCGGCCGGTGACAAAATGTTCCAAACACACCCCATGCACAACTCCACCGGGGAAGGTGCCAGACAGGAGTTCTCTTGGTAGTTTTTACACTACCTTGGTAGGCATCTGAAAGACACCACAAAAGTTGTTCTACCTGCTTTCTGGGCTGAGATGGGGAATCGCTGAATTTTGGACTCGGCTGGTGACAAAATGTTCCAAACACACCCCATGCACAACTCCACCGGGGAAGGTGCCAGGCAGGAGTTCTCCTGGTAGTTTTTACATTGCTCCGGTAGGCATCAAAAGGACACCACAAAAGTTGTTCTACCTGCTTTCTGGGCTGAGATGGGGAAACGCTGAATTTTGGACTCGGTCGGTGACAAAATGTTCCAAACACACCCCATGCACAACTCCATCACGGAAGGTGCCAGACAGGAGTTCTCCTGGTAGTTTCTACACTACCTTGGTAGGCATTTGAAAGGCACCACAAAAGTTGTTCTACCTGCTTTCTGGGCTGAGATGGGGAACCGCTGAATTTTGGACTCGGCTGGTGACAAAATGTTCCAAACACACCCCATGCACAACTCCACCACGGAAGGTGCCAGACAGGAGTTCTCTTGGTAGTTTTTACACTACCTTGGTAGGCAGCTGAAAGGCACCACAGAAGTTGTTCTACCTGCTTTCTGGGCTGAGATGGGGAAACGCTGAATTTTGGACTCGGCCGGTGACAAAATGTTCCAAACACACCCCATGCACAACTCCACCGGGGAAGGTGCCAGACAGGAGTTCTCCTGGTAGTTTCTACACTACCTTGGTAGGCATTTGAAAGGCACCACAAAAGTTGTTCTACCTGCTTTCTGGGCTGAGATGGGGAACCGCTGAATTTTGGACTCGGCCGGTGACAAAATGTTCCAAACACACCCCATGCACAACTCCACCGGGGAAGGTGCCAGGAACGAATTCTTTTGGTAGTTTTTACACTACCTTGGTAGGCAGCTGAAAGGCACAAGAAAAGTTGTTGTACCTGCTTTCTGGGCTGAGATGGGGAACCGCTGAATTTTGGACTCGGCCGGTGACAAAATGTTCCAAACACACCCCATGCACAACTCCACCACGGAAGGTGCCAGACAGGAGTTCTCCTGGTAGTTTTTACACTACCTTGGTAGGCATCTGAAAGACACCACAAAAGTTGTTCTACCTGCTTTCTGGGCTGAGATGGGGAACCGCTGAATTTTGGAGTCGGCCGGTGACAAAATGTTCCAAACACACCCCATGCACAACTCCACCGGGGAAGGTGCCAGACAGGAGTTCTCTTGGTAGTTTTTACACTACCTTGGTAGGCATCTGAAAGACACCACAAAAGTTGTTCTACCTGCTTTCTGGGCTGAGATGGGGAAACGCTGAATTTTGGACTCGGCTGGTGACAAAATGTTCCAAACACACCCCATGCACAACTCCACCGGGGAAGGTGCCAGGCAGGAGTTCTCCTGGTAGTTTTTACATTGCTCCGGTAGGCATAAAAAGGACACCAAAAAAGTTGTTCTACCTGCTTTCTGGGCTGAGATGGGGAAACGCTGAATTTTGGACTCGGCCGGTGACAAAATGTTCCAAACACACCCCATGCACAACTCCACCGGGGAAGGTGCCAGACAGGAGTTCTCCTGGTAGTTTCTACACTACCTTGGTAGGCATTTGAAAGGCACCACAAAAGTTGTTCTACCTGCTTTCTGGGCTGAGATGGGGAACCGCTGAATTTTGGACTCGGCTGGTGACAAAATGTTCCAAACACACCCCATGCACAACTCCACCACGGAAGGTGCCAGACAGGAGTTCTCTTGGTAGTTTTTACACTACCTTGGTAGGCAGCTGAAAGGCACCACAAAAGTTGTTCTACCTGCTTTCTGGGCTGAGATGGGGAACCGCTGAATTTTGGAGTCGGCCGGTGACAAAATGTTCCAAACACACCCCATGCACAACTCCACCACGGAAGGTGCCAGACAGGAGTTCTCCTGGTAGTTTTTACACTACCTTGGTAGGCATCTGAAAGACACCAGAAAAGTTGTTCTACCTGCTTTCTGGGCTGAGATGGGGAATCGCTGAATTTTGGACTCGGCCGGTGACAAAATGTTCCAAACACACCCCATGCACAACTCCACCGGGGAAGGTGCCAGGCAGGAGTTCTCCTGGTAGTTTTTACATTGCTCCGGTAGGCATCTGAAAGACACCACAAAAGTTGTTCTACCTGCTTTCTGGGCTGAGATGGGGAACCGCTGAATTTTGGACTCGGCCGGTGACAAAATGTTCCACAGACACCCCATGCACAACTCCACCGGGGAAGGTGCCAGGAACGAATTGTCTTGGTAGTTTTTACACTACCTTGGTAGGCAGCTGAAAGGCACAAAAAAAGTTGTTGTACCTGCTTTCTGGGCTGAGATGGGGAACCGCTGAATTTTGGACTCGGCCGGAGACAAAATGTTCCAAACACACCCCATGCACAACTCCACCGGGGAAGGTGCCAGGAACGAATTCTGTTGGTAGTTTTTACACTACCTTGGTAGGCATCTGAAAGACACCACAAAAGTTGTTCTACCTGCTTTCTGGGCTGAGATGGGGAACCGCTGAATTTTGGACTCGGCCGGTGACAAAATGTTCCAAAGACACCCCATGCACAACTCCACCGGGGAAGGTGCCAGGAACGAATTCTTTTGGTAGTTTTTACACTACCTTGGTAGGCAGCTGAAAGGCACAAGAAAAGTTGTTGTACCTGCTTTCTGGGCTGAGATGGGGAACCGCTGAATTTTGGACTCGGCCGGTGACAAAATGTTCCAAACACACCCCATGCACAACTCCACCACGGAAGGTGCCAGGCAGGAGTTCTCCTGGTAGTTTTTACACTACCTTGGTAGGCATCTGAAAGACACCACAAAAGTTGTTCTGCCTGCTTTCTGGGCTGAGATGGGGAAACGCTGAATTTTGGAGTCGGCCGGTGACAAAATGTTCCAAACACACCCCATGCACAACTCCACCGGGGAAGGTGCCAGACAGGAGTTCTCTTGGTAGTTTTTACACTACCTTGGTAGGCATCTGAAAGACACCACAAAAGTTGTTCTACCTGCTTTCTGGGCTGAGATGGGGAATCGCTGAATTTTGGACTCGGCTGGTGACAAAATGTTCCAAACACACCCCATGCACAACTCCACCGGGGAAGGTGCCAGGCAGGAGTTCTCCTGGTAGTTTTTACATTGCTCCGGTAGGCATCAAAAGGACACCACAAAAGTTGTTCTACCTGCTTTCTGGGCTGAGATGGGGAAACGCTGAATTTTGGACTCGGTCGGTGACAAAATGTTCCAAACACACCCCATGCACAACTCCACCACGGAAGGTGCCAGACAGGAGTTCTCCTGGTAGTTTCTACACTACCTTGGTAGGCATTTGAAAGGCACCACAAAAGTTGTTCTACCTGCTTTCTGGGCTGAGATGGGGAACCGCTGAATTTTGGACTCGGCTGGTGACAAAATGTTCCAAACACACCCCATGCACAACTCCACCACGGAAGGTGCCAGACAGGAGTTCTCTTGGTAGTTTTTACACTACCTTGGTAGGCAGCTGAAAGGCACCACAGAAGTTGTTCTACCTGCTTTCTGGGCTGAGATGGGGAAACGCTGAATTTTGGACTCGGCCGGTGACAAAATGTTCCAAACACACCCCATGCACAACTCCACCGGGGAAGGTGCCAGGCAGGAGTTCTCCTGGTAGTTTTTACATTACTCCGGTAGGCATCTGAAAGACACCACAAAAGTTGTTCTACCTGCTTTCTGGGCTGAGATGGGGAACCGCTGAATTTTGGACTCGGCCGGTGACAAAATGTTCCACAGACACCCCATGCACAACTCCACCGGGGAAGGTGCCAGGAACGAATTCTCTTGGTAGTTTTTACACTACCTTGGTAGGCAGCTGAAAGGCACAAAAAAAGTTGTTGTACCTGCTTTCTGGGCTGAGATGGGGAAACGCTGAATTTTGGACTCGGCCGGAGACAAAATGTTCCAAACACACCCCATGCACAACTCCACCACGGAAGGTGCCAGGAACGAATTCTGTTGGTAGTTTTTACACTACCTTGGTAGGCATTTGAAAGACACCAAAAAACTTCTTCTACCTGCTTTCTGGGCTGAGATGGGGAAACGCTGAATTTTGGAGTCGGCCGGTGACAAAATGTTCCAAACACACCCCATGCACAACTCCACCGGGGAAGGTGCCAGACAGGAGTTCTCCTGGTAGTTTTTACATTGCTCCGGTAGGCATCTGAAAGACACCACAAAAGTTGTTCTACCTGCTTTCTGGGCTGAGATGGGGAACCGCTGAATTTTGGACTCGGCCGTTGACAAAATGTTCCAAACACACCCCATGCACAACTCCACCGGGGAAGGTGACAGACAGGAGTTCTCCTGGTAGTTTTTACACTACCTTGGTAGGCATCTGAAAGACACCACAGAAGTTGTTCTACCTGCTTTCTGGGCTGAGATGGGGAAACGCTGAATTTTGGACTCGGCTGGTGACAAAATGTTCCAAACACACCCCATGCACAACTCCACCGGGGAAGGTGCCAGACAGGAGTTCTCTTAGTAGTTTTTACACTACCTTGGTAGGCATCTGAAAGACACCACAAAAGTTGTTCTACCTGCTTTCTGGGCTGAGATGGGGAACCGCTGAATTTTGGAGTCGGCCGGTGACAAAATGTTCCAAAGACACCCCATGCACAACTCCACCGGGGAAGGTGCCAGGAACGAATACTTTTGGTAGTTTTTACACTACCTTGGTAGGCAGCTGAAAGGCACAAGAAAAGTTGTTGTACCTGCTTTCTGGGCTGAGATGGGGAACCGCTGAATTTTGGACTCGGCCGGTGACAAAATGTTCCAAACACACCCCATGCACAACTCCACCGGGGAAGGTGCCAGGCAGGAGTTCTCCTGGTAGTTTTTACACTACCTTGGTAGGCATCTGAAAGACACCACAAAAGTTGTTCTACCTGCTTTCTGGGCTGAGATGGGGAAACGCTGAATTTTGGAGTCGGCCGGTGACAAAATGTTCCAAACACACCCCATGCACAACTCCACCGGGGAAGGTGCCAGACAGGAGTTCTCTTGGTAGTTTTTACACTACCTTGGTAGGCATCTGAAAGACACCACAAAAGTTGTTCTACCTGCTTTCTGGGCTGAGATGGGGAACCGCTGAATTTTGGAGTCGGCCGGTGACAAAATGTTCCAAACACACCCCATGCACAACTCCACCGGGGAAGGTGCCAGAAAGGAGTTCTCTTGGTAGTTTTTACACTACCTTGGTAGGCATCTGAAAGGCACCACAAAAGTTGTTCTACCTGCTTTCTGGGCTGAGATGGGGAAACGCTGAATTTTGGACTCGGCTGGTGACAAAATGTTCCAAACACACCCCATGCACAACTCCACCACGGAAGGTGCCAGACAGGAGTTCTCCTGGTAGTTTTTACACTACCTTGGTAGGCATCTGAAAGACACCACAAAACTTGTTCTACCTGCTTTCTGGGCTGAGATGGGGAACCGCTGAATTTTGGACTCGGCCGGTGACAAAATGTTCCAAACACACCCCATGCACAACTCCACCGGGGAAGGTGCCAGACAGGAGTTCTCTTGGTAGTTTTTACATTGCTCCGGTAGGCATCTGAAAGACACCACAAAAGTTGTTCTACCTGCTTTCTGGGCTGAGATGGGGAACCGCTGAATTTTGGACTCGGCCGTTGACAAAATGTTCCAAACACACCCCATGCACAACTCCACCACGGAAGGTGCCAGACAGGAGTTCTCCTGGTAGTTTTTACACTACCTTGGTAGGCATCTGAAAGACACCACAAAAGTTGTTCTACCTGCTTTCTGGGCTGAGATGGGGAACCGCTGAATTTTGGACTCGGCCGGTGACAAAATGTTCCAAACACACCCCATGCACAACTCCACCGGGGAAGGTGCCAGAAAGGAGTTCTCTTGGTAGTTTTTACACTACCTTGGTAGGCATCTGAAAGGCACCACAAAAGTTGTTCTACCTGCTTTCTGGGCTGAGATGGGGAACCGCTGAATTTTGGACTCGGCTGGTGACAAAATGTTCCAAACACACCCCATGCACAACTCCACCACGGAAGGTGCCAGACAGGAGTTCTCTTAGTAGTTTTTACACTACCTTGGTAGGCATCTGAAAGGCACCACAAAAGTTGTTCTACCTGCTTTCTGGGCTGAGATGGGGAAACGCTGAATTTTGGACTCGGCCGGTGACAAAATGTTCCAAACACACCCCATGCACAACTCCACCGGGGAAGGTGCCAGACAGGAGTTCTCTTGGTAGTTTTTACATTGCTCCGGTAGGCATCTGAAAGACACCACAAAAGTTGTTCTACCTGCTTTCTGGGCTGAGATGGGGAACCGCTGAATTTTGGACTCGGCCGTTGACAAAATGTTCCAAACACACCCCATGCACAACTCCACCACGGAAGGTGCCAGACAGGAGTTCTCCTGGTAGTTTTTACACTACCTTGGTAGGCATCTGAAAGACACCACAGAAGTTGTTCTACCTGCTTTCTGGGCTGAGATGGGGAAACGCTGAATTTTGGACTCGGCTGGTGACAAAATGTTCCAAACACACCCCATGCACAACTCCACCGGGGAAGGTGCCAGACAGGAGTTCTCCTGGTAGTTTTTACATTGCTCCGGTAGGCATCAAAAGGACACCAGAAAAGTTGTTCTACCTGCTTTCTGGGCTGAGATGGGGAAACGCTGAATTTTGGACTCGGCCGGTGACAAAATGTTCCAAACACACCCCATGCACAACTCCACCGGGGAAGGTGCCAGACAGGAGTTCTCCTGGTAGTTTCTACACTACCTTGGTAGGCATTTGAAAGGCACCACAAAAGTTGTTCTACCTGCTTTCTGGGCTGAGATGGGGAACCGCTGAATTTTGGAGTCGGCCGTTGACAAAATGTTCCAAACACACCCCATGCACAACTCCACCGGGGAAGGTGCCAGGAACGAATTCTTTTGGTAGTTTTTACACTACCTTGGTAGGCAGCTGAAAGGCACAAGAAAAGTTGTTGTACCTGCTTTCTGGGCTGAGATGGGGAACCGCTGAATTTTGGACTCGGCCGGTGACAAAATGTTCCAAACACACCCCATGCACAACTCCACCACGGAAGGTGCCAGACAGGAGTTCTCCTGGTAGTTTTTACACTACCTTGGTAGGCATCTGAAAGACACCACAAAAGTTGTTCTACCTGCTTTCTGGGCTGAGATGGGGAAACGCTGAATTTTGGAGTCGGCCGGTGACAAAATGTTCCAAACACACCCCATGCACAACTCCACCGGGGAAGGTGCCAGACAGGAGTTCTCTTGGTAGTTTTTACACTACCTTGGTAGGCATCTGAAAGACACCACAAAAGTTGTTCTACCTGCTTTCTGGGCTGAGATGGGGAAACGCTGAATTTTGGACTCGGCTGGTGACAAAATGTTCCAAACACACCCCATGCACAACTCCACCGGGGAAGGTGCCAGGCAGGAGTTCTCCTGGTAGTTTTTACATTGCTCCGGTAGGCATAAAAAGGACACCAAAAAAGTTGTTCTACCTGCTTTCTGGGCTGAGATGGGGAAACGCTGAATTTTGGACTCGGCCGGTGACAAAATGTTCCAAACACACCCCATGCACAACTCCACCGGGGAAGGTGCCAGACAGGAGTTCTCCTGGTAGTTTCTACACTACCTTGGTAGGCATTTGAAAGGCACCACAAAAGTTGTTCTACCTGCTTTCTGGGCTGAGATGGGGAACCGCTGAATTTTGGACTCGGCTGGTGACAAAATGTTCCAAACACACCCCATGCACAACTCCACCACGGAAGGTGCCAGACAGGAGTTCTCTTGGTAGTTTTTACACTACCTTGGTAGGCAGCTGAAAGGCACCACAAAAGTTGTTCTACCTGCTTTCTGGGCTGAGATGGGGAACCGCTGAATTTTGGAGTCGGCCGGTGACAAAATGTTCCAAACACACCCCATGCACAACTCCACCACGGAAGGTGCCAGACAGGAGTTCTCCTGGTAGTTTTTACACTACCTTGGTAGGCATCTGAAAGACACCAGAAAAGTTGTTCTACCTGCTTTCTGGGCTGAGATGGGGAATCGCTGAATTTTGGACTCGGCCGGTGACAAAATGTTCCACAGACACCCCATGCACAACTCCACCGGGGAAGGTGCCAGGAACGAATTGTCTTGGTAGTTTTTACACTACCTTGGTAGGCAGCTGAAAGGCACAAAAAAAGTTGTTGTACCTGCTTTCTGGGCTGAGATGGGGAACCGCTGAATTTTGGACTCGGCCGGAGACAAAATGTTCCAAACACACCCCATGCACAACTCCACCGGGGAAGGTGCCAGGAACGAATTCTGTTGGTAGTTTTTACACTACCTTGGTAGGCATCTGAAAGACACCACAAAAGTTGTTCTACCTGCTTTCTGGGCTGAGATGGGGAACCGCTGAATTTTGGACTCGGCCGGTGACAAAATGTTCCAAAGACACCCCATGCACAACTCCACCGGGGAAGGTGCCAGGAACGAATTCTTTTGGTAGTTTTTACACTACCTTGGTAGGCAGCTGAAAGGCACAAGAAAAGTTGTTGTACCTGCTTTCTGGGCTGAGATGGGGAACCGCTGAATTTTGGACTCGGCCGGTGACAAAATGTTCCAAACACACCCCATGCACAACTCCACCGGGGAAGGTGCCAGACAGGAGTTCTCTTGGTAGTTTTTACACTACCTTGGTAGGCATCTGAAAGACACCACAAAAGTTGTTCTACCTGCTTTCTGGGCTGAGATGGGGAAACGCTGAATTTTGGAGTCGGCTGGTGACAAAATGTTCCAAACACACCCCATGCACAACTCCACCGGGGAAGGTGCCAGACAGGAGTTCTCCTGGTAGTTTCTACACTACCTTGGTAGGCATTTGAAAGGCACCACAAAAGTTGTTCTACCTGCTTTCTGGGCTGAGATGGGGAACCGCTGAATTTTGGACTCGGCTGGTGACAAAATGTTCCAAACACACCCCATGCACAACTCCACCACGGAAGGTGCCAGACAGGAGTTCTCTTGGTAGTTTTTACACTACCTTGGTAGGCAGCTGAAAGGCACCACAAAAAAGTTGTTCTACCTGCTTTGTGGGCTGAGATGGGGAAACGCTGAATTTTGGAGTCGGCTGGTGACAAAATGTTCCAAACACACCCCATGCACAACTCCACCACGGAAGGTGCCAGACAGGAGTTCTCCTGGTAGTTTTTACACTACCTTGGTAGGCATCTGAAAGACACCAGAAAAGTGTGTTCTACCTGCTTTCTGGGCTGAGATGGGGAATCGCTGAATTTTGGACTCGGCCGGGTGACAAAATGTTCCAAACACACCCCATGCACAACTCCACCGGGGAAGGTGCCAGGCAGGAGTTCTCCTGGTAGTTTTTACACTACCTTGGTAGGCATCTGAAAGACACCACAAAAGTTGTTCTACCTGCTTTCTGGGCTGAGATGGGGAATCGCTGAATTTTGGAGTCGGCTGGTGACAAAATGTTCCAAACACACCCCATGCACAACTCCACCGGGAAGGTGCAGACAGGAGTTCTCCTGGTAGTTTTTACATTGCTCCGGTAGACATCTGAAAGACACCACAAAAGTTGTTCTACCTGATTTCTGGCTGAGATGGGGAACCGCTGAATTTTGGACTCGGCCGGTGACAAAATGTTCCAAACACACCCCATGCACAACTCTACCGGGGAAGGGTGCCAGGAACGAATTCTTTTGGTAGTTTTTACACTACCTTGGTAGGCAGCTGAAAGGCACCACAAAAGTTGTTCTACCTGCTTTGTGGGCTGAGATGGGGAATCGCTGAATTTTGGAGTCGGCTGGTGACAAAATGTTCCAAACACACCCCATGCACAACTCCACCGGGGAAGGTGCCAGACAGGAGTTCTCCTGGTAGTTTTTACACTACCTTGGTAGGCATCTGAAAGACACCACAAAAGTTGTTCTACCTGCTTTGTGGGGCTGAGATGGGGAATCGCTGAATTTTGGACTCGGCCGGTGACAAAATGTTCCAAACACACCCCATGCACAACTCCACCGGGGAAGGTGCCAGGCAGGAGTTCTCCTGGTAGTTTTTACATTGCTCCGGTAGGCATCTGAAAGACACCACAAAAGTTGTTCTACCTGCTTTCTGGGCTGAGATGGGGAACCGCTGAATTTTGGACTCGGCCGGTGACAAAATGTTGCACAGACACCCCATGCACAACTCCACCGGGGAAGGTGCCAGACAGGAGTTCTCTTGGTAGTTTTTACACTACCTTGGTAGGCAGCTGAAAGGCACCACAAAAGTTGTTCTACCTGCTTTGTGGGCTGAGATGGGGAACCGCTGAATTTTGGACTCGGCCGGTGACAAAATGTTCCAAACACACCCCATGCACAACTCCACCGGGGAAGGTGCCAGGAACGAATTCTGTTGGTAGTTTTTACACTACCTTGGTAGGCATTTGAAAGACACCAAAAAACTTGTTCTACCTGCTTTCTGGGCTGAGATGGGGAACCGCTGAATTTTGGACTCGGCCGGTGACAAAATGTTCCAAACACACCCCATGCACAACTCACCGGGGAAGGTGCCAGACAGGAGTTCTCTTGGTAGTTTTTACATTGCTCCGGTAGGCATCTGAAAGACACCACAAAAGTTGTTCTACCTGCTTTCTGGGCTGAGATGGGGAACCGCTGAATTTTGGACTCGGCCGGTGACAAAATGTTCCAAACACACCCCATGCACAACTCCACCACGGAAGGTGCCAGACAGGAGTTCTCCTGGTAGTTTTTACACTACCTTGGTAGGCATCTGAAAGACACCAGAAAAGTTGTTCTACCTGCTTTCTGGGCTGAGATGGGGAATCGCTGAATTTTGGAGTCGGCTGGTGACAAAATGTTCCAAACACACCCCATGCACAACTCCACCGGGGGAAGGTGCCCAGACAGGAGTTCTCTTAGTAGTTTTTACACTACCTTGGTAGGGCATCTGAAAGACACCACAAAAGTTGTTCTACCTGCTTTCTGGGCTGAGATGGGGAAACCGCTGAATTTTGGACTCGGCCGGTGACAAAATGTTCCAAACACACCCATGCACAACTCCACCGGGGAAGGTGCCAGGAACGAATTCTTTTGGTAGTTTTTACACTACCTTGGTAGGAAGCTGAAAGGCACAAGAAAAGTTGTTGTACCTGCTTTCTGGGCTGAGATGGGGAACCGCTGAATTTTGGACTCGGCCGGTGACAAAATGTTCCAAAAACACCCATGCACAACTCCACCGGGGAAGGTGCCAGACAGGAGTTCTCTTGGTAGTTTTTACACTACCTTGGTAGGCATCTGAAAGACACCACAAAAGTTGTTCTACCTGCTTTCTGGGCTGAGATGGGGAAACGCTGAATTTTGGACTCGGCCGGTGACAAAATGTTCCAAACACACCCCCATGCACAACTCCACCGGGGAAGGTGCCAGACAGGAGTTCTCTTGGTAGTTTTTACACTACCTTGGTAGGCATCTGAAAGACACCACAAAAGTTGTTCTACCTGCTTTCTGGGCTGAGATGGGGAAACGCTGAATTTTGGACTCGGCTGGTGACAAAATGTTCCAAACACACCCCCATGCACAACTCCACCGGGGAAGGTGCCAGACAGGAGTTCTCTTAGTAGTTTTTACACTACCTTGGTAGGCATCTGAAAGACACCACAAAAGTTGTTCTACCTGCTTTCTGGGCTGAGATGGGGAACCGCTGAATTTTGGACTCGGCTGGTGACAAAATGTTCCAACACACCCCATGCACAACTCCACCGGGGAAGGTGCCAGACAGGAGTTCTCCTGGTAGTTTTTACACTACCTTGGTAGGCATCTGAAAGACACCACAAAACTTGTTCTACCTGCTTTCATGGGCTGAGATGGGGAACCGCTGAATTTTGGACTCGGCCGGTGACAAAATGTTCCAAACACACCCCATGCACAACTCCACCGGGGAAGGTGCCAGGAACGAATTCTTTTGGTAGTTTTTACACTACCTTGGTAGGCAGCTGAAAGGCACAAGAAAAGTTGTTGTAACTGCTTTGTGGGCTGAGATGGGGAACAGCTGAATTTTGGAGTCGGCCGGTGACAAAATGTTCCAAACACACCCCATGCACAACTCCACCGGGGAAGGGTGCCAGACCAGGAGTTCTCTTGGTAGTTTTTACACTACCTTGGTAGGCATTTGAAAGACACCACAAAAGTTGTTCTACCTGCTTTCTGGGCTGAGATGGGGAACCGCTGAATTTTGGACTCGGCCGGTGACAAAATGTTCCAAACACACCCCATGCACAACTCCACCGGGGAAGGTGCCAGACAGGAGTTCTCTTGGTAGTTTTTACATTGCTCCGGTAGGCATCTGAAAGACACCACAAAAGTTGTTCTACCTGCTTTCTGGGCTGAGATGGGGAACCGCTGAATTTTGGACTCGGCCGGTGACAAAATGTTCCACAGACACCCCTGCACAACTCCACCGGGGAAGGTGCCAGGAGACGAATTGTCTTGGTAGTTTTTACACTACCTTGGTAGGCAGCTGAAAGGCACAAAAAAAGTTGTTGTACCTGCTTTCTGGGCTGAGATGGGGAAACGCTGAATTTTGGACTCGGCCGGAGACAAAATGTTCCAAACACACCCCATGCACAACTCCACCGGGGAAGGTGCCAGGAACGAATTCTGTTGGTAGTTTTTACACTACCTTGGTAGGCATCTGAAAGACACCACAAAAGTTGTTCTACCTGCCTTTCTGGGCTGAGATGGGGAACCGCTGAATTTGGACTCGGCCGGTGACAAAATGTTCCAAAGACACCCCATGCACAACTCCACCGGGGAAGGTGCCAGGAACGAATTCTGTTGGTAGTTTTTTACACTACCTTGGTAGGCAGCTGAAAGGCACAAGAAAAGTTGTTGTACCTGCTTTCTGGGCTGAGATGGGGAACCGCTGAATTTTGGACTCGGCCGGTGACAAAATGTTCCAAACACACCCCATGCACAACTCCACCACGGAAGGTGCCAGGCAGGAGTTCTCCTGGTAGTTTTTACACTACCTTGGTAGGCATCTGAAAGACACCACAAAAGTTGTTCTACCTGCTTTCTGGGCTGAGATGGGGAAACGCTGAATTTTGGAGTCGGCCGGTGACAAAATGTTCCAAACACACCCCATGCACAACTCCACCGGGGAAGGGTGCCAGACAGGAGTTCTCTTGGTAGTTTTTACACTACCTTGGTAGGCATCTGAAAGACACCACAAAAGTTGTTCTACCTGCTTTCTGGGCTGAGATGGGGAACCGCTGAATTTTGGAGTCGGCTGGTGACAAAATGTTCCAAACACACCCCATGCACAACTCCACCGGGGAAGGTGCCAGACAGGAGTTCTCCTGGTAGTTTCTACACTACCTTGGTAGGCATTTGAAAGGCACCACAAAAGTTGTTCTACCTGCTTTCTGGGCTGAGATGGGGAACCGCTGAATTTTGGACTCGGCTGGTGACAAAATGTTCCAAACACACCCCATGCACAACTCCACCACGGAAGGTGCCAGACAGGAGTTCTCTTGGTAGTTTTTACACTACCTTGGTAGGCAGCTGAAAGGCACCACAAAAAAGTTGTTCTACCTGCTTTGTGGGCTGAGATGGGGAAACGCTGAATTTTGGAGTCGGCTGGTGACAAAATGTTCCAAACACACCCCATGCACAACTCCACCACGGAAGGTGCCAGACAGGAGTTCTCCTGGTAGTTTTTACACTACCTTGGTAGGCATCTGAAAGACACCAGAAAAGTTGTTCTACCTGCTTTCTGGGCTGAGATGGGGAATCGCTGATTTTGGGACTCGGCCGGTGACAAAATGTTCCCAACACACCCCATGCACAACTCCACCGGGGAAGGTGCCAGGCAGGAGTTCTCCTGATAGTTTTTACACTACCTTGGTAGGCATCTGAAAGACACCACAAAAGTTGTTCTACCTGCTTTCTGGGCTGAGATGGGGAATCGCTGAATTTTGAGTCGGCTGGTGACAAAATGTTCCAAACACACCCCATGCACAACTCCACCGGGGAAGGTGCCAGACAGGAGTTCTCCTGGTAGTTTTTACATTGCTCCGGTAGACATCTGAAAGACACCACAAAAGTTGTTCTACCTGCTTTCTGGGCTGAGATGGGGAACCGCTGAATTTTGGACTCGGCGGTGACAAAATGTTCCAAACACACCCCATGCACAACTCCACCGGGGAAGGTGCCAGGAACGAATTCTTTTGGTAGTTTTTACACTACCTTGGTAGGCAGCTGAAAGGCACCACAAAAGTTGTTCTACCTGCTTTGTGGGCTGAGATGGGGAATCGCTGAATTTTGGAGTCGGCTGGTGACAAAATGTTCCAAACACACCCCATGCACAACTCCACCACGGAAGGTGCCAGACAGGAGTTCTCCTGGAAGTTTTTACACTACCTTGGTAGGCATCTGAAAGACACCACAAAAGTTGTTCTACCTGCTTTCTGGGCTGAGATGGGAATCGCTGAATTTTGACTCGGCCCGGTGACAAAATGTTCCAACAACACCCCATGCACAACTCCACCGGGGAAGGTGCCAGGCAGGAGTTCTCCTGGTAGTTTTTACATTGCTCCGGTAGGCATCTGAAAGACACCACAAAAGTTGTTCTACCTGCTTTCTGGGCTGAGATGGGGAACCGCTGAATTTTGGACTCGGCCGGTGACAAATGTTCCAAACACACCCCATGCACAACTCCACCGGGGGAAGGTGCCAGACAGGAGTTCTCTTGGTAGTTTTTACCACTACCCTTGGTAGGCAGCTGAAAGGCACCACAAAAAAGTTGTTCTACCTGCTTTGTGGGCTGAGATGGGGGAAACCGCTGAATTTTGGACTCGGCGGTGACAAAATGTTCCAAACACACCCCATGCACAACTCCACCGGGGAAGGTGCCAGGAACGAATTCTGTTGGTAGTTTTTACACTACCTTGGTAGGCATTTGAAAGACACCAAAAAACTTGTTCTACCTGCTTTCTGGGCTGAGATGGGGAACCGCTGAATTTTGGACTCGGCTGGTGACAAAATGTTCCAAACACACCCCATGCACAACTCCACCACGGAAGGTGCCAGACAGGAGTTCTCTTGGTAGTTTTTACACTACCTTGGTAGGCAGCTGAAAGGCACCACAAAAAAGTTGTTCTACCTGCTTTGTGGGCTGAGATGGGGAAACGCTGAATTTTGGAGTCGGCTGGTGACAAAATGTTCCAAACACACCCCATGCACAACTCCACCACGGAAGGTGCCAGACAGGAGTTCTCCTGTAGTTTTTACACTACCTTGGTAGGCATCTGAAAGACACCAGAAAAGTTGTTCTACCTGCTTTCTGGGCTGAGATGGGGGAACCGCTGAATTTTGGAGTCGGCCGGTGACAAAATGTTCCAAACACACCCCATGCACAACTCCACCGGGGAAGGGTGCCAGGCAGGAGTTCTCCTGATAGTTTTTACACTACCTTGGTAGGCATCTGAAAGACACCACAAAAGTTGTTCTACCTGCTTTCTGGGCTGAGATGGGGAATCGCTGAATTTTGGAGTCGGCTGGTGACAAAATGTTCCAAACACACCCCATGCACAACTCCACCGGGGAAGGTGCCAGACAGGAGTTCTCCTGGTAGTTTTTACATTGCTCCGGTAGACATCTGAAAGACACCAGAAAAGTTGTTCTACCTGCTTTCTGGGCTGAGATGGGGAACCGCTGAATTTTGGACTCGGCCGGTGACAAAATGTTCCAAACACACCCCATGCACAACTCCACCGGGGAAGGTGCCAGGAACGAATTCTTTTGGTAGTTTTTACACTACCTTGGTAGGCAGCTGAAAGGCACCACAAAAGTTGTTCTACCTGCTTTGTGGGCTGAGATGGGGAATCGCTGAATTTTGGAGTCGGCTGGTGACAAAATGTTCCAAACACACCCCATGCACAACTCCACCACGGAAGGTGCCAGACAGGAGTTCTCCTGGTAGTTTTTACACTACCTTGGTAGGCATCTGAAAGACACCACAAAAGTTGTTCTACCTGCCTTTCTGGGCTGAGATGGGGAATCGCTGAATTTTGGACTCGGCCGGTGACAAAATGTTCCAAACACACCCCATGCACAACTCCACCGGGGAAGGTGCCAGGCAGGAGTTCTCCTGGTAGTTTTTACATTGCTCCGGTAGGCATCTGAAAGACACCACAAAAGTTGTTCTACCTGCTTTCTGGGCTGAGATGGGGGAACCGCTGAATTTTGGACTCGGCCGGTGACAAAATGTTGCACAGACACCCCATGCACAAACTCCACCGGGGAAGGTGCCAGACAGGAGTTCTCTTGGGTAGTTTTTACACTACCTTGGTAGGCAGCTGAAAGGCACCACAAAAGTTGTTTTACCTGCTTTGTGGGCTGAGATGGGGAACCGCTGAATTTTGGACTCGGCCGGTGACAAAATGTTCCAAACACACCCCATGCACAACTCCACCGGGGAAGGTGCCAGGAACGAATTCTGTTGGTAGTTTTTTACACTACCTTGGTAGGCATTTGAAAGACACCAAAAAACTTGTTCTACCTGCTTTCTGGGCTGAGATGGGGAACCGCTGAATTTGGACTCGGCCGGTGACAAAATGTTCCAAACACACCCCATGCACAACTCCACCGGGGAAGGTGCCAGACAGGAGTTCTCTTGGTAGTTTTTACATTGCTCCGGTAGGCATCTGAAAAGACACCACAAAAGTTGTTCTACCTGCTTTCTTGGCTGAGATGGGGGAACCGCTGAATTTTGGACTCGGCCGGTGACAAAATGTTCCAACACACCCCATGCACAACTCCACCACGGAAGGTGCCAGACAGGAGTTCTCCTGGTAGTTTTTACACTACCTTGGTAGGCATCTGAAAGACACCAGAAAAGTTGTTCTACCTGCTTTCTGGGCTGAGATGGGGAATCGCTGAATTTTGGACTCGGCTGGTGACAAAAATGTTCCAAACACACCCCGATGCACAACTCCACCGGGGAAGGTGCCAGACAGGAGTTCTCTTAGTAGTTTTTACACTACCTTGGTAGGCATCTGAAAGACACCACAAAAGTTGTTCTACCTGCTTTCTGGGCTGAGATGGGGAACCGCTGAATTTTGGACTCGGCCGGTGACAAATGTTCCAAACACACCCCATGCACAACTCCACCGGGGAAGGTGCCAGGAACGAATTCTTTTGGTAGTTTTTACACTACCTTGGTAGGAAGCTGAAAGGCACAAGAAAAGTTGTTGTACCTGCTTTCTGGGCTGAGATGGGGAACCCGCTGAATTTTGGACTCGGCCGGTGACAAAATGTTCCAAAAACACCCCATGCACAACTCCACCGGGGAAGGTGCCAGGAACGAATTCTTTTGGTAGTTTTTACACTACCTTGGTAGGCAGCTGAAAGGCACAAGAAAAGTTGTTGTACCTGCTTTCTGGGGCTGAGATGGGGAACCGCTGAATTTTGGAGTCGGCCGGTGACAAAATGTTCCAAACACACCCCATGCACAACTCCACCGGGGAAGGTGCCAGACAGGAGTTCTCTTGGTAGTTTTTACACTACCTTGGTAGGCATCTGAAAGACACCACAAAAGTTGTTCTACCTGCTTTCTGGGCTGAGATGGGGGAAACGCTGAATTTTGGACTCGGCTGGTGACAAAATGTTCCAAACACACCCCATGCACAACTCCACCGGGGAAGGTGCCAGACAGGAGTTCTCTTAGTAGTTTTTACACTACCTTGGTAGGCATCTGAAAGACACCACAAAAGTTGTTCTACCTGCTTTCTGGGCTGAGATGGGGAACCGCTGAATTTTGGACTCGGCCGGTGACAAAATGTTCCAAACACACCCCATGCACAACTCCACCGGGGAAGGTGCCAGGCAGGAGTTCTCCTGATAGTTTTTACACTACCTTGGTAGGCATCTGAAAGGACACCACAAAAGTTGTTCTACCTGCTTTCTGGGCTGAGATGGGGAATCGCTGAATTTTGGAGTCGGCTGGTGACAAAATGTTCCAAACACACCCCATGCACAACTCCACCGGGGAAGGTGCCAGACAGGAGTTCTCCTGGTAGTTTTTACATTGCTCCGGTAGGCATCTGAAAGACACCACAAAAGTTGTTCTACCTGCTTTCTGGGCTGAGATGGGGAACCGCTGAATTTTGGACTCGGCTGGTGACAAAATGTTCCAAACACACCCCATGCACAACTCCACCACGGAAGGTGCCAGACAGGAGTTCTCTTGGTAGTTTTTACACTACCTTGGTAGGCAGCTGAAAGGCACCACAAAAGTTGTTCTACCTGCTTTGTGGGCTGAGATGGGGAACCGCTGAATTTTGGACTCGGGCCGGTGACAAAATGTTCCAAACACACCCCATGCACAACTCCACCACGGAAGGTGCCAGACAGGAGTTCTCTTGGTAGTTTTTTACACTACCTTGGTAGGCATCTGAAAGACACTAGAAAAGTTGTTCTACCCTGCTTTCTGGGCTGAGATGGGGAATCGCTGAATTTTGGAGTCGGCTGCTGACAAAATGTTCCAAACACACCCCATGCACAACTCCACCGGGGAAGGTGCCAGGCAGGAGTTCTCCTGGTAGTTTTTACATTGCTCCGGTAGGCATCTGAAAGACACCACAAAAGTTGTTCTACCTGCTTTCTGGGCTGAGATGGGGAACCGCTGAATTTTGGACTCGGCCGGTGACAAAAATGTTCCAAACACACCCCATGCACAACTCCACCGGGGAAGGTGCCAGGAACGAATTCTGTTGGTAGTTTTTACACTACCTTGGTAGGCATTTGAAAGACACCAAAAAACTTGTTCTACCTGCTTTCTGGGCTGAGATGGGGAAACGCTGAATTTTGGACTCGGCCGGTGACAAAATGTTCCAAACACACCCATGCACAACTCCACCGGGGAAGGTGCCAGGAACGAATTCTTTTGGTAGTTTTTACACTACCTTGGTAGGAAGCTGAAAGGCACAAGAAAAGTTGTTGTACCTGCTTTCTGGGCTGAGATGGGGAACCGCTGAATTTTGGACTCGGCCGGGTGACAAAATGTTCCAAACACACCCCATGCACAACTCCACCGGGGAAGGTGCCAGACAGGAGTTCTCCTGGTAGTTTTTACACTACCTTGGTAGGCATCTGAAAGACACCACAAAAGTTGTTCTACCTGCTTTCTGGGCTGAGATGGGGGAAACGCTGAATTTTGGAGTCGGCGGTGACAAAATGTTCCAAACACACCCCATGCACAACTCCACCGGGGAAGGTGCCAGACAGGAGTTCTCTTGGTAGTTTTTACTCTACCTTGGTAGGCATCTGAAAGACACCACAAAAGTTGTTCTACCTGCTTTCTGGGCTGAGATGGGGAACCGCTGAATTTTGGACTCGGCTGGTGACAAAATGTTCCAAACACACCCCATGCACAACTCCACCGGGGAAGGTGCCAGACAGGAGTTCTCTTAGTAGTTTTTACACTACCTTGGTAGGCATCTGAAAGACACCACAAAAGTTGTTCTACCTGCTTTGTGGGCTGAGATGGGGAACCGCTGAATTTTGGAGTCGGCTGGTGACAAAATGTTCCAAACACACCCCATGCACAACTCCACCACGGAAGGTGCCAGACAGGAGTTCTCCTGGTAGTTTTTACACTACCTTGGTAGGCATCTGAAAGACACCAGAAAAGTTGTTGTACCTGCTTTCTGGGCTGAGATGGGGAATCGCTGAATTTTGGACTCGGCCGGTGACAAAATGTTCCAAACACACCCCATGCACAACTCCACCGGGGAAGGTGCCAGGCAGGAGTTCTCCTGATAGTTTTTACACTACCTTGGTAGGCATCTGAAAGACACCACAAAAGTTGTTCTACCTGCTTTCTGGGCTGAGATGGGGAATCGCTGAATTTTGGAGTCGGCTGGTGACAAAATGTTCCAAACACACCCCATGCACAACTCCACCGGGGAAGGTGCCAGACAGGAGTTCTCCTGGTAGTTTTTACATTGCTCCGGTAGGCATCTGAAAGACACCACAAAAGTTGTTCTACCTGCTTTCTGGGCTGAGATGGGGAACCGCTGAATTTTGGACTCGGCTGGTGACAAAATGTTCCACAGACACCCCATGCACAACTCCACCGGGGAAGGTGCCAGGAACGAATTCTGTTGGTAGTTTTTACACTACCTTGGTAGGCAGCTGAAAGGCACCACAAAAGTTGTTGTACCTGCTTTCTGGGCTGAGATGGGGGAAACGCTGAATTTTGGAGTCGGCCGTTGACAAAATGTTCCAAACACACCCCATGCACAACTCCACCGGGGAAGGTGCCAGACAGGAGTTTCTCCTGGTAGTTTTTACATTGCTCCGGTAGGCATCTGAAAGACACCACAGAAGTTGTTCTACCTGCTTTCTGGGCTGAGATGGGGAATCGCTGAATTTTGGAGTCGGCCGGTGACAAAATGTTCCAAACACACCCCCTGCACAACTCCACCGGGGAAGGTGCCAGACAGGAGTTCTCCTGGTAGTTTCTACACTACCTTGGTAGGCATTTGAAAGGCACCACAAAAGTTGTTCTACCTGCTTTCTGGGCTGAGATGGGGAACCGCTGAATTTTGGACTCGGCTGGTGACAAAATGTTCCAAACACACCCCATGCACAACTCCACCGGGGAAGGTGCCAGACAGGAGTTCTCTTGGTAGTTTTTACATTGCTCCGGTAGGCATCTGAAAGACACCACAAAAGTTGTTCTACCTGCTTTCTGGGCTGAGATGGGGAACCGCTGAATTTTGGACTCGGCCGGTGACAAAATGTTCCAAACACACCCCATGCACAACTCCACCGGGGAAGGTGCCAGACAGGAGTTTCTCCTGGTAGTTTTTACACTACCTTGGTAGGCATCTGAAAGACACCAGAAAAGTTGTTCTACCTGCTTTCTGGGCTGAGATGGGGAATCGCTGAATTTTGGAGTCGGCCGGTGACAAAATGTTCCAAACACACCCCATGCACAACTCCACCGGGGAAGGTGCCAGACAGGAGTTCTCTTAGTAGTTTTTACACTACTTGGTAGGCATCTGAAAGACACCACAAAAGTTGTTCTACCTGCTTTCTGGGCTGAGATGGGGAACCGCTGAATTTTGGACTCGGCCGGTGACAAAATGTTCCAAACACACCCCCATGCACAACTCCACCGGGGAAGGTGCCAGGAAAGAATTCTGTTGGTAGTTTTTACACTACCTTGGTAGGAAGCTGAAAGGCACCAGAAAAGTTGTTCTACCTGCTTTCTGGGCTGAGATGGGGAACCGCTGAATTTTGGACTCGGCCGGTGACAAAATGTTCCAAACACACCCCATGCACAACACCACCGGGGAAGGTGCCAGACAGGAGTTCTCCTGGTAGTTTTTACACTACCTTGGTAGGCATCTGAAAGACACCACAAAAGTTGTTCTACCTGCTTTCTGGGCTGAGATGGGGAAACGCTGAATTTGGGAGTCGGCCGGTGACAAAAATGTTCCAAACACACCCCATGCACAACTCCACCGGGGAAGGTGCCAGACAGGAGTTCTCTTAGTAGTTTTTACACTACCTTGGTAGGCATCTGAAAGACACCACAAAAGTTGTTCTACCTGCTTTCTGGGCTGAGATGGGGAACCGCTGAATTTTGGACTCGGCTGGTGACAAAATGTTCCAAACACACCCCATGCACAACTCCACCGGGGAAGGTGCCAGACAGGAGTTCTCTTGGTAGTTTTTACACTACCTTGGTAGGCATCTAAAAGACACCACAAAAGTTGTTCTACCTGCTTTCTGGGCTGAGATGGGGAAACGCTGAATTTTGGACTCGGCTGGTGACAAAATGTTCCAAACACACCCCATGCACAACTCCACCACGGAAGGTGCCAGACAGGAGTTCTCCTGGTAGTTTTTACACTACCTTGGTAGGCATCTGAAAGACACCACAAAAGTTGTTCTACCTGCTTTCTGGGCTGAGATGGGGAATCGCTGAATTTTGGACTCGGCCGGTGACAAAATGTTCCAAACACACCCCCATGCACAACTCCACCGGGGAAGGTGCCAGAAAGGAGTTCTCCTGGTAGTTTTTACACTACCTTGGTAGGCATCTGAAAGACACCACAAAAGTTGTTCTACCTGCTTTCTGGGCTGAGATGGGGAACCGCTGAATTTTGGAGTCGGCCGGTGACAAAATGTTCCACAGACACCCCATGCACAACTCCACCGGGGAAGGTGCCAGGAACAAATTCTGTTGGTAGTTTTTACACTACCTTGGTAGGCATCTGAAAGACACCACAGAAGTTGCTCTACCTGCTTTCTGGGCTGAGATGGGGAATCGCTGAATTTTGGAGTCGGCCGGTGACAAAATGTTCCAAACACACCCCATGCAAAACTCCACCGGGGAAGGTGCCAGACAGGAGTTCTCTTAGTAGTTTTTACACTACCTTGGTAGGCATCTGAAAGACACCACAAAAGTTGTTCTACCTGCTTTCTGGGCTGAGATGGGGAACCGCTGAATTTTGGAGTCGGCTGGTGACAAAATGTTCCAAACACATCCCATGCACAACTCCACCGGGGAAGGTGCCAGGAACGAATTCTGTTGGTAGTTTTTACACTACCTTGGTAGGCAGCTGAAAGGCACCACAAAAGTTGTTCTACCTGCTTTCTGGGCTGAGATGGGGAAACGCTGAATTTTTGGAGTCGGCCGGTGGACAAAATGTTCCAAACACACCCCATGCACAACTCCACCACGGAAGGTGCCAGACAGGAGTTCTCTTGGTAGTTTTTACACTA